>NW_004443973.1:15591127-15601190 GCF_000243295.1 Trichechus manatus latirostris
GTGTCATGCCAATTGAGCTAGATGTTCCCCGAGACCATATGACCACTAGATTTTTTAAAAAATATTTTATTGTGTTTTTGGTGAAAGTTTACAAAGGAAATTAGGTTCTCATTTAACAATTTCTATACATATTGTTCAGTGACACTGGTTACATTTTTTCACAATATATCAGCATTCTCATTATTTCCACTTTGGTTGCTCCATTTCCATTAATCTAGCTTCCTTGTTTCCCCTAGCCTTCTCATCTTTGGTCTAGGGTAAATATTAACCATTTGGTTTCATCTAAACAATTATTTTGAGGAGCACAGTACTCACAGGCAATATTTATTTTATGGGCCAAACTGTTATTTGACTTCTGGTAGTGGTGTGAGCTCCCAGTTTAAAGTGTATCTCAAGGCAATAGTCTTGGGGGTTCATCTAGTCTTTACTGGTCCAATAAGTCTGGCTTTTTTTTTTTTTTTAAGGAATTTGAGTTTTCTTCTACATTTTTTCTCCCATTCTATCCAGGACCATCTATTAGGTCCCTGGTCAAAATGGTGATCACTAGATTTTGATTCAATGAATACTTGTTACATGCCAGGCACTGTTACAAGCTCTAACGCACCTACTGTATGTCAAGCATTGTACTAGACAGTTTTAAGTACATGACTGCAGTAAAACCTATAACATACTGTTTCCTTGTAAAAAGATTAAAGCTATCCTAAACTTAATTAAAGCAGGAAACATCAGGTACATGGCAGGTCCCCTGTAGGCAGCTAAAGCACTCCCACAGTGGACGCCAGCTATTCTCTGCAAAAACTGACCAGAGAGCGGGCCCGTCAATAAATTTCTTGTAAAAACTTAATCATCATACCTCTCTCTGCCAGGAATCTTTTACAAGATATAGTGTTTCTTTCAGGTTAAAAACCAAAAGGGCAACAAGTTGATTTCACCAGCTGGGCCCTGGAACACTGCTGTGGATAATTTCCAGTGAAGGACGCTGAACACGAGCAGGACTCTTTGGCCAACCGCCCAGGCCTTCAAGCCAAACAGCAGCTTAGTTAAAAAGGACATAGGATTTAGACAAAAGCAAGCTGTTCTGAGTGTTAACATGATAATATTCACTAGCTTCCTTGGAAAATTTAGATGTGCAGGAGAAATGCTCATTGCGCAGAGGTGCTATAGGACAGCATTTTAATAAAAATTAAACCTTGGGAAATAAAAAAGTTTCAAATAATGTTGACTATCAAGAATATATCTGTTGCAGGACAGAGTGTCAGGAATAGGAGGAGGATATGGAATGTGTGGCTAATTGCCTCCATGAACAACTGCCTTCTTTGCTATGAGACCAGAAGAACTGGATGGTGACTGGCTACCATTACCGAACATTTTGATCAAACATTCCACAGAAGAATCCTGACAAAAGGGGGAAAATGCAGAACAGAATTTCACATTCTAATGGACTCTAGATTTTCTGGAGCCATGGAGGATGGATGAACCCCTGAGACTATTGCCCTTAGATAATCTTTAAACCTTAAACCAAAAATATTTCCTGAAGTCATCTTGAAACTGAACAATAGTTTAGTTTAACTAGTAAAAAAGGTCTGCCTTGATCATTGGACTCTTTTAAGAACTATCTATATGGGATCAAAGTGACAACAGTAACTTGAAAGATTAGATAGGAACCTTAAGGGGTAATGAGTTTATATTAATGAGGGAGGAACAACTCAGAAAAGGAGGATGAGAATGGTAGCACAACTTGAAGAATGTAATCAATGTCACTAAATGGTACCTGTAGAAACTGTTGAATTGGTGTTTATTTTGCTGTGTATATTCTCAACAACAACAAAATAATTAAAATTTAGAAAAAAAGAATGTGTCTATTGTTTTAATAAAAAATTTTAACAATTTCTTTTTACAAAGGAAAGAAGAAAAAAAACAAAGGAAAGGAGGAAGACAAGAAAGGAGTACGGAAGGAAAAAAAGAAAGAAGGAAGAAAAACCCTAAAAAATGTTAACATTACTTTGTAGCATATAATAGAATATTTAAATTATAGGTCCATTATACCAAATGACAACATCTTGGCTAGTCCCTTCCCTCTGGGGAGATTAGTAGTATTCATAACTCACTGATCAAATCAGTACCAGTCCTGGAATGATCAAGTGGGAAGCACTGTGTTCTGTCATCACAGAGATGAGAGTTTCTCCTTTCAGTTTTGAACTCCAGATTCAACTTGGAAACAGAGGAATTAAAAAAAAAAAAAAAAAAAGAGCAACTGTAGGATGTGTCTAGAGGAGGAGAAGAGTTTTTAAATACAAATGCCATTTTAGAAAGACTCTTGAACTTATTAAATCACAAAAAGTGATTTCTAAACCTCATTTGGAGTCCCTGGGTGGTACCAATGGTTAAGCACTCAACTACTAACAGCAAGGTTGGTGATTCGAACCTACCCAGAGGTGCCTTGGAAGAAAGGCCTGGTGATGTGTTTCTGAAAGGTCACAGCCTTGAAAACCCTATGGAGCACCATTCTCCTCTGCAATACATGGGTAATCATGAGGCGGAATTGACTCAACAGCAACTGGTTTGGTCTCTGGAAGCTTCATTTAAGACACGGATTCCAACAGTCTGAGGCATGCACTTGGATCCAATGTTTATAAACTCCTGGCCATCTGAGCTCACTGTCATTTAATAGGGGAGCTAAAGAAACATTTTGATAACCCTTCTACTAACAACACTACAAACAGCCTTCAGAGAGCAGATTCCATACTATTTTGACAACAGGTGTCTTCAAACATCTCTATTCTATAATTAGGAAACAGGCTGTTTTTAGAAATCTTAGTTAACAGTTCCAATATAGAAGCTGGGGAGTGTACCTGGCAGTAAGAACATATCATAAACCCTCTCTGATGGCTAGACTAGCAGGTCCACCACACGTTAGAGCAATGAGGAGGGACCACCAAGACCTGCAGTGCCAGTCAGAAAGATGCTAAAAAGAAAATTAAGGGCTACAGCTCACTAATGAGAGATGGCAGGAGAGTAAAAGGCCTTACTTATTAAAACCCATGCTGAGTAATAAGAAGGCTTGGTGATGGCTGAATTCCCATTTTGTGTAAGAAACTAGAATATGCCAACTGCACCAGGAATGTACAAAGGTATTCTGACTGAGTAAAGGAGAAAGAGGTGTCAGATGTCTAACACAAGTTTATTGGTGTTGATTAGAAAAATGTATAATTAATTTCTATACACTGACAATATGTATAGGTCTAGGATCAATTCCATGAAACTTACTGTAAAATGACTCTATAGGTGTTTTCTACACTGATGCTAGATGTTAAAACCATATAAAATGAAACACTACAACCCTTCAAAGCAATCCACTTATGATAACTATTAAGATAATGGTAATTTGACTTAAAGCAATGAAGACACTTTGGAAGCCCTGTTGGCTACTGAAAAGACATGATACATGCATGGTGAGAAAGCTCAAGCAAGTGGAGATGCTTGGTGACTTTTGGTATAGCAATATCTTACTAGGACTAGGCTCTCGGGAGCTAGAATAACTAGTCCTGCTTTTATTAATCTCTTTGACTCTGGATGGTACCCCTAATTCTAACTAAGCAAAAGAGAAATCAGTAAAATGGTGAAGAGCTATGAAAGGCTTGCCACTACTAATGTCAAGAGCATGGCAAGACAAGGCAAGGCAATGCAGAAGTATGCATATGCCTAATCTAAGAGTGAGCCACAGAACTTTGCTCGGAAACTTGTGCTCTAATCCATTCCTACATTGCAAGGCCTTGAGAAAGTCACAAAAATTAATGGTGCATCAATGTTGCCAACTACTAAATTGGAAGAATGTTCTACCTTCTTGTTTGTTATACAAGTGTTTTACGTGACCTCCTTGACAAAAGTGCTTCTCAAAAGAAAATGAAATGCATGCTGAGCCTAGTACCGTGTCTAGTATATAGAAGATAATGAATCTACAAGTGTTGACTACATGAATGAAGAAAGTTCCACATGTAAGACAGAGATCTAATTGGTAGACCATCACTGAAGGATCTTTAAATGTTTCCAGAAACTGACCCAGAATGTTTGGTGCTATGGCTAAGGGAATCACAAACTCCAAGTGCCAGTGAGTCATCTGCTATGCCTAACCCCTAACAAGGACCATTCACTTCCGAGAATCAGCTGACAGACAGTACCAAATTATGGTCTTATAGTTATAGGAAAGATAGCTTTTTTTTTTTTTTTTTTTGCCAGTGAGGTAAGCCACTGCTGTAGGATGGTGGAAGGCACATACCTGGGAAAAGCGGACTCAAATACTAGGACCATAGACTCCTAAATGCTTTTCAGCTGCCACACAGATACCGCTTATGATTCAGCAGATTACTAGTCTAACCAAGAAATAATACACTGCAGTATTATGCTCCATCATAATGCACAGACCTGTTTTCAAAGGAACTTGGAAGATAACCATTAATAAGTCATATGACATTTTGATGAGTCTATTTATTTACCCTAAACTTACTGATCCCCACCACAAGTAGGCACATTGATAGTCATGTGGGATATAAAGATGAATATATCCTGTTCTTCATCCTCCAAGTCTAGGGAAGGGGAGGAGAAGGTCACCACACTGTTAAAACATAATATGGTTAAGTGTAGGGCACTCTTATAAGCTAAACACAGAGGAGGGAGTGGTTAAAAAACCATGAGGGAGTTGAATAGGCTTCAAAGAAGAGCTTACTTTTGAGTGAGGTCTTGCTTGGTAAGGAGGGGGAGGTAGGATATACTCTAGCTACAGGCAGGGTCTTGTTAAAAAAAAAAAAAAAGGAGGTATGGGAAAACCTTATGTGTTTGCATAATGGTGAGAGGACATTTGTAGCTAAGGCAAATGTGTGTGTAGGAACGGGGGGTGAGAAATGGGAGTGACAGGGCTGGAGAGATGGGTTTGAACCATATTATCAACAGCCTTACACATCATTGCAAGTCAGCTGGAATTTGTCTTGAAGGTTTTAGAAACAGAACTTTTATCAAGTGCCCTCCTATTAAAGCGGTAGGTGGACAAGAATGACTATTTAAATAGGAAGACCATTTAGGAGGCTATTGTAGTAGATTGGGCAAGGGTGGAAAGGACCCAAACCAAATCAGTGTCAGTGATGTTAAGGAAGCAGGTACAAGAAACGAGAAAGAGGAAAGCAAAAGGAAACTCTTCGTATTTTAGATAGGTGTTGGTCATAAAAGTTATTGCAGGAAGAAGATGACTAGAGGAAGAGCATGCTTTCAGTTGGGAACACTTTGTGTGTAACGTTCAGTTTCCTCATCTATAAGATGAGGATAAATAATGAGTAATAAAGTAGATCTTAGAGTTGTTGTGAGGATTATATGATATGATACACAAAAAAATGATACTACTCCTTGTGACTAGATTTGTGGAAGTATGAGCCTGGAGAGAATACGGGGCAGAAGAGAAACGTGGAAGTTATTAACACATAGGCAATAGCTGGAAGTGTCTGAGTGTATAAGCTCGATCATTCAGGAAGATTGCCTTTTGAAAACCAGGGCCAGAACCCTGGTATACACAGCTATGTAGAGGATGAGGCACTGAAACGGTGGCGAGCAAAGTCAACTTTGAAAGAAAGATCCAAATGTAGGAATCTGGAGAAAACGGCACTGTGGAAATAAAAAGAGCAGGGAATAGCCAAAGTGCCAATTCTGCCCAGAAGCTAGTAGGGCGGAAGTTGAAATGAGTGGGTCATGTGGGCCCTCAGCAAGAGTTGTTTCAATGAAGTGAAGGGGGTGAAGAACAGATCAGTTTGTTTAGGAATGTTATATTTTCATGACATATTTTGATACTAGATAACTCTTAAACTGGGGAAAAACTCATTATGGAGGTCTGGAACACTCAGATTTTACTCTCCCCCAGGAGCTACCAATAAAATTTTTTCTTTAATTTTTAGAACAGAAGGACTTTGGATCAGATTGAGAGACAATTACTGCTATCAGGATTCATTGCTGTATTTTTCTATGGAGAAAGGAACAATGGGTTTCTGGGAAAGAGTGAAGAGACAATGGGAACAAAATACAAAACAGCCCAAACAAAAATGCAAACTTTCTGTAATAAGGCAGAAAGTAGCACTAACCTAATGCTGTGGAGAGAACAGAGGTCAGTGACTTTCAGACTCTACACCAGCCTGCCAAAAACCATCAAAGACACACGTGAGCAACCACTCTTACCTTTCTTTTGATATCAGTGAACTGGGAAAACATTAAAGACCAATAGAATGACAGCTCCAGGATGTAGTAGTAGTGAAGGTCAGTTGTGAGCGGCTGAGGATGAAAGAAATGAAACAGCAATAGTTAACCTGTTGCCATCGAATCGATTCCGACTCACAGTGACCCTATAGGACAGAGTAAAACACCCCCGTAGGGTTTCCAAGGTTGTAATCTTTACAGAAGCAGACTGCCACATCTTTCTCCTGCGAGCAGCTGGTGGATTCGAACTGCTGACCTTTCAGTTAAGCAGCTGAGGGCTTAATGCCTGTGCCACCAGTTCTCCTTATAGTTAATAGGGAACCTAATTTGTATTCCAAACATCTGAAGCTCAGTCGTGAAAACTGACATGGTCCTGCAGCCTGAACAAATGCAATTCCTGATTCACTCTCCTTGTGAATAACAGGGCTTTGAAGGATGTCTCTAATCCACAGCTTGAGGCATTATTTTCATTTTATCTCCAACTAAAAAAGCATTAATCAGTATGAACATTTGATACCCAATTCTTTACTGAGTTTGACAATAACATTTATGATCCTTTGAAATGCTTATCTGCAAGATTCCTTAGGCAACTGGAAAAAAGTATTCTACTATACATACAAAAGAATAATCCTGGACAACCGCTGTGAGATTCCACAGCACAGGGGCAAGGCAGGTAAGTGATGGAAATGGGAGTGTTATATCGGTCACTGAGGCATAGAGTTTCATTACGCTCCATTAATCAGGAAAATTTCTATTAGGAAATGTTCAGTACATTGCAAATGTCAAAAAGGATGACTTGAAAATATTAAAAGATCTGAGCAACAGGGAGGCTACCAAGAGATACTAGACCTAGATACCCAGCCAGGAAACCTGAGATCAAATCCCAGCTCCACAGTTTAGTAGCCATAGAATTTGAGTCTTAGTTTTCTTATCTGTAAAATAAGTATAATACATGCTCTACCTGCCTCAAAGGTTCAGAGATGGGGAGAGGCTCAGAGAGGCGGTGGGAGTCAGGGATATCTATTTTGCACCTAAATTCATGAAAACAAAACAGAGTTTTTAACAATCATTTTTGATGAGTTGTTTCTAATTGCTGAATTGAGTTGTAGTGAAATGTCTTGATTTATTAGAATAAATGAAAAATCTTCTAAACTGATCACACAAACATCTCCACACCCTTACAAACAAGGCATAGAGTAAATACAACAGAAATTTAAAAGCTTTATACACCAATAGCAGCATCACAAATGACTATCGTGAGCTGGTGCTCACTTAACTAGCAACTCTAAGCATGGGCATCTAGGAAAATAGTTGTCCCTCTCATAGGTTTTTGACAACAAAATGGATGACAAGATAGGACATTCTCCAATCAGCAAACCTAAACTCTAAATGATGATGAACACCAATGTGATTGTCACGCTCAGCATCACCCTGGAGAGAATACATTTCCTCCCGAAGGCATTAGCCATGAGGGACAGGTGTTCAGGTCAGATGTATGGCAGCAATGAAATCTAAAAAAATAGGGCACTGGCTTCAGGACCCTTCAAGCCAAGGGTCCTGAACCAAAGTAAATTTCAGTTCTTAATGAGACTCTCTTACTTCCTGCATCACCACCTGGGAAAATGCACAGAGGGGTTATGAGGACAAGTTAGAACATGTCTAGAAACTGCTGAGCACAGAATTATAGTAATTACTATATTCGTGGACTTCTTTCCAGTTGACAATGCTTACGTGCATGTTACCTTATGTGAGTTTCATAAGAACCCTATACAATTAGTAACATCATTTTCCAGATTGTATAGTTGACAGGACATTGCTGTCAGTTGAGTCAGGTTAAGGGGCTGATCTCAGTCTTATACTTAATAAGGCTCACAAGGGCTTCTCACTTCCAAATTGTGCCGTTTATAACAAACTATACAAGCTTCAACCAAACGCAGCTTTACACTAGTTTAAACCTTATATACACACATATATATAAAAAGTTATCACATATGTAATATACAATATAATATGCATACCCATACACAAGGAGCAGTGTATCTTTAACAAAATTGAAGACAGACCACTATCCTTTCCTCTAAAATCTGTTCAATTATTTTTTATATGCTAAAGACATAATAAACATGTTTCATGAGAACGCTCCATCTTTAAAAGTGCTATTAAGGCTTGACATTGACTGTCAGAACTGCAATCTATATATTTATGTAGATATAATTACACACAAAGCTCTATAATTACTTGCATAACCATGATTGCATGCATAACAATTACATGCAGTTTAATTTTTTTTCCACACATACACACACAAAAGTAGCTATTTTTAAAAATTAGTTTATGTGGTTTATTTAGGATGACCACTTTTCCCACAAGAGATCACGAATTTGTCCTAGATTTCAGGAGTTATATACTGAATCATTCACGGATAAGCAATGAGCTCTTATCAGTATAAGGACGCTTAATCTTGATCTGAAATCCCACATATGGTAGCTTTCCTTAAATGCTAATAATGTTTCCTATTTTTAAGCATAACTGTATCTACCACCACTTCAAGCTTTCATGTTGAATCTGTGAAGTGCTGTTTGTTAAGCAGTCTGCAGCTACATTTAGGGCCACTGCAACTAATTTTCTCAGAAATCAGCAACTTCTCAGCTCCATCCATAAACCTGAAAGTTATTTCAGACTGCATTACAGTTAAGGAGAAGAGTGGGTATTGCATTTCATATTGCATTTGTTCTCAATGTCTTCATGTGACACAATTTTCCTCTTAAGTGTGGTGCATTACAGCAGCTGCCACACCAACATTCAAGTTAGGGCTTCTAGAGGCCTTTTTTAAAAAAATTTTTCCCATACAAAAATTTATACATAGTTATGTGACCCTAATTGCTCTCCCCATACTGTGACGGCACACTCCTCCTTTCCATCCTGATTCCCCATGTCCATTCAACCAGCTCCTAACCCTCTCTTCCTTCCAATCTCACCTCTGGACAGAAGCTACCCGTTTAGTCTCTTGAATCTACTTGAGCTAAGAGGCACACTCCTCACAAGTATCACTTTATGTCCCACAGTCCAGTCCAATCTCTGTCTGAAGAGTTGGCATCAGAAATTGTTTTAGTTCTGGGCTGATAAGAGAATCCAGGGACCATGCTTTCCGGGGTTCCTCCAGTCTCAGTCAGACCATTAAGTCTGGTCTTCTTACTAGAATTTGAGTGCTGCACCCCACCTTTCTCCTGCTCCATCAGGGACTCTCTGTTGTGTTCCCTGTCAGGGCAATCACTGGTGGTAGCCAGGCACCATCTAGTTCTTCTGGTCTCAGGCTGATGAAGTCTCTGGTCTATGTGGCCCTTTCTGTCTCTTGGGCTACTACTTTCCTTGGGTGTTTGGTGTTCTTCATTCTCCTTTACTCAAGGTGGTTGAGATCAATTGATGCATCTTAGATGGCCGCTTGCAAGCTTTTAAGACCCCAGACACCACTCACCAAAGTTGGATGCAGAACATTTTCTTAATAAGCTTTGTTATGCCAATTGACCTAGATGTCCCTTGAAAGCATGGTCCCCAGACCCTTACCCCTGCTACTCTGTCCCTCAAAGTGTTTTACTGTGTTCAGGAACCTTCTTAACTTTGGTTTAGTCCAGTTGTTCTGACTTTCCCTGTAGTGAGTGCTGTCCTTCCCTTCACCTAAGATAATTCTTATCTACTATCTAGTTAGTAAATAACCTTCCCCTGCCCTCCCCACCCTTGTAACCATCAAAGAATGTTTTATTCTGTGTTTAAACCTTTTCTTGAGTTCTTATAATAGTGGTCTTATACAATATTTGTTCTTCTGTGACTGACT
>NW_004443973.1:15601290-15620430 GCF_000243295.1 Trichechus manatus latirostris
GAGTTTGGGAGTATTCCATCCTTTTCTATGCTCTGAAATACCTTTAGTAGTAGTGGTGTTAACTCTTCTCTGAAAGTTCGGTAGAATTCTCCAGTGAAGCCATCCAGGCCAGGGCTTTTTTTTGTTGGGAATTTTTTAATTACCTTTTCAATCTCTTTTTTTTGTTATGGGTTTATTTAGTTGTTCTATCTCCGTTTATGTTAGTTTAGGTAGGTAGTAAGTTTCTAGAAGCCTTTTGATGTACATTTAAAAATAGAATTTTAGATATATGTGGATTTTCCCACTTAGTGTACCATTACAGGATACAAAGGGAGCTTTAAATGAAAATACTGAAGTATTTAAGACTAAAACAGCAGCTGGCCTGAGAATTACAATTGTGTACAATAAGCAATTCGTTTCTATGCTGCTTTAGTCTCTATCAGATAGTTATAGGATGCTCTCCACTCTCTAACCACTTCATGTTGCTTATTTACATTTTTTTTATAATCTGAGTAAACTATCTGAAAAAGATGGAAACGCAAACTGGAATTCCATTTCAATGTGTCCCTAGCCTTGAACTCATCCAAGAAGTATTCAATGCCTGTCCTTCACTGCTGTTGTAACACTGTGTAACAGAAAAGATACATGACAAGTCTCCCCCCGTTAACCTTATGTACACTATAGAGACCAAATGTCTCTACAAAGACAATCCAAAAGAACCCCAGTAACACTAAAAAATCCAAGTTGCTTATTATAACATGTGTCCTGTTTGTTACCAAAATATCTAGTGACATTTGTTTCTCTTATATAACATATTTAAATCGAAATAGAAAAGTCCCAGCATTGATATTCAAATATTAACTGATCTGGGCCTATGGGACTAAATTCATAGATAGATGCAAAGGTATGTCAGTGGGCAGGGATTTGAAGTACTCTTTCTGGGATAAGATTTTAATCTCAATTTAAACCATGCTCTTTTTAATTGCAGGAATGATCCATCCACGAGTAATGGTACAAACCTGCCTTGGTAATCTAGTGTGGCTATAACAGAAATACCACAAATGGATGGCTTTAACAAAGAGAAGTTTATTCTCTCATAGTCCAGTAGGCTAGAAGTCCAAATTCAGGGCGCTGGCTCCAGGGGAAGGCTTTCTCTCTTTGTCAGTTCTGGAGGAAGGTCCTTGTGATGCATCAGTCTTCCCTTGGTCTGGGAGCACCTCAGCGCAGGAACCTCAGGTCCAAAGGACGCGCTCTGCTCCCGGCATTGCTTTCTTGGTGATATGAGGTCCCCATCTCTCTCTGCTTGCTACTCTCTTTTATATCTCAAAAGAGACTGGCTTAATACACAACCTAATCTTGTAGATCTCATCAATATAACTGCCACTAATCCATCTCATTACATCATAGTAATAGGATTTACAACATATAGGAAAATCACATAAAATGGTGGACAATCATACAATACTGGGAATCAGGACCTAGCCAAGCTGACAGATATTTTTGGGGGATACAATTCAACCAATGACATTCTATCCTTTGGCCCCCAAAAATTCATGTCCTTGCCACATGTAAAATATATTCACCCCATCATATCATAGCAAAAGTCTTAACTCCAAGTCCAAAATCCAAAAATTTCTCTTCATCTGTGAAATCTAGAATACAAGTTATCTGCTTCCAAAGATACAATGGCAGAACAGGCACAAGCTAGACATTTCTGTTACAAATGGGAGAAACTGGAGGAAAAGAAGGGATAACAGGCACCAAGCAATTCAGCAGAACACATTATATTAGCCCTCAAGGCTTTGAAAATAATCCTCTGTTCTCTGAGACAATTTACACAATGGCCCTGCCCTCCAGATGCTAGGTATTGGCCACACTCTCCAGATTCTGAGTAGAGATCCCTCAGCAATAGGCTTCAGCTCCACCTTCCAGGCCCACTGGGATGGCAACTGTGCTCCCTTGGCTTGAGGCACACCATTCCGCTAGTCCATCTGAGCAGCAACTCCACCCTTAGAAACACCAGAGGCTATGGCTCCACCTTTGAAACCCCAGAGGTCATGGCCATACCTTTCGAGACTGAGGCTGTTCGGCTTCCTGTGTTCCTTGTCTCTTTAGCTTCTGCTTCCTGGTTCTTTGGCCTCTCAGCCCTGGCGCCTCATGCCCACATCTGCCCTGCTGGCGTAAGTGTTCCAAAGCTCTGTAGCTCTACTGGTAAGTGCCTGGAGGCACCCCACTCCGCCAGTAAACTTCGGCCAGAAGGCACTCAGCTCTCTTGCTCTGTGTGTTCACAAGTTTAGCTCCACCGATAAGTGTCCTGAGGCACCCCACTCTGCCAGGAAGCCTCCTATACACAGGCACTCAGCTCTCTTGCTCTGTGGGTTGGCTCCAGCGCTGTCTGGCGCTGGTCTCCCAGTTCTATTGCTGCTGGTTCTCTGCCAATGCTGGTTCTCTGCTGCTGCCAGTTCTCTGCTGCTGCTGCTGGTCCTCTATCCATTCACAGTTTCAAAACTGCTTCCACATTTTAGGTATCTGTTACAGCAGCACCCCACTCCTGGTACCAAATTCTGTCTTGGTCATCTAGTGCTGCTATAACAGAAATACCACAAGTGGATGGCTTAAACAAAGAGAAGTTTATTCTCTCATAGTCCAGTAGGCTAGAAGTCTGGGTGCTGGCTCTCGAGGGGAAGGCTTTCTCTCTCTGTCAGCTCTGGAGGAAGGTCCTTGTGATGCGTCAGTCTTCCCTTGGTCTAGGAGCATCTCAGTGTAGGAACCTCAGGTCCAAAGGAAGCGCTCTACTCCTGGCACTGCTTTCTTGGTGATATGAGGTCCCCATCTCTCTCTGCTTGCTTCTCTCTTTTATGTCTCAAAAGAGACTGGCTTAAGACACAACCTAATCTTGTAGTTCTCACCAATATAACTGCCACTAATCCATCTTATTACAGCATAGTGATAGGATTTACAATATACAGGAAAATCACATAAAATGGTGGACAATCATACAATACTAGGAATCAGGACCTAGCCAAGTTGACAGATATTTTGGGGGGACACAATTTAATCCATGACAAAGTCCATTTTCTGCACACAAGGAAATGGTGCTTTATTTACATATTTTGAATCTGCTCCTGAGCCACAGAAGGAAACGAACTCAGTGTTCCTGTTCCAGTTGCACATTTGAGCTTTCCACACTTGCTGTTGAGACAGGCCTGTTCTGTCATCAGGTCTTCAGACTTTCCTTGGTAATCAGAAACAGATCAGCTGTTAGAAACGGGAATATTCCACCTGTTGGAATGACTGCCTCCTACCCTCCAGCAAATGTACCTTCCAAGCTTACTCGATCTGCTAAAGCAATTGGGCTTTGATTCTGAACTTCACTATGAACATACGATCTTTTTTCCTCACTAGAGCTATGCCCAGCATCAATCAGCAGGAGGGGCCAATAGCAAGGCAGCTGTGCAACCTGTTGGGACCTGCCTGAAACCATGAAATTGACCTAAGGAAGATATTCTGTATATAAAAAAATAGAAAGTAATGTCTCCTTACCTGATAGGGGTAGTTGTACCAGCAATGCCTTGTATCCCACAACCAGGGGGTCTGAAAAAGTGAAAAAGAAATATATTTGAGATGGTTTAGAAAAGAAGCAGGAAAAGAGATGTTTATGATGGGCTCTTGCTCCCAGTTTTTTTGGATTTCAATCATCTACCTGGTGTGACCAGTGATAGGATATGGAGACAATTTTTACCCTATCATGTATTCTCTCTGGGTGATTTTCTACACTCAACTGGTAATATTCTAGGCTGCTTCTGGAATGGAGTCTCGATTGGTATTTTTGTTTTTTATATTTTTTGCTGGTCAGAGGGACATATTCCTGCTATACAACCAGCTTCAACAGCAGTGCCCCCCAGGGTCTCAACAAGACCAGATGCATATAGTTAATCTCACTGTTATCAATAGACATAGATGACAACTGGCATAAACTACCCCAAAATTACCATTCATGGACCCATGTTTAAAAAGCAACACTATTAATCAATTGTTCCATAACTTGATCAGGAGTCAGTGAAATGCGGGTATGCTTCTTATTTCACTAGGACAGCTCAGGCCAATTCCAGGCCTGAGGAATTTAACTCTCACAACACACTCCACTCCCCTGACCTGTGGTCAAGGCCTTTTGATTACAAAATAACCAGTCTTAATTTGACAGTGATTACTTGCTTTAAAACACTGTGTAATCAAATAGATATCAAAGTGTCCACACGGATTCTAAACATTTGCAATAACCAGGGAGGGGTTGGATTTAAACAGACAGCTTAACCATTCAATAATACCAGCACATATGATTAAGAATCAGTCTATCATTAACCAAGCCTCAGTCTCTCTCTATATTAGATATAATCATGTTTAATATATGCACACTATATATATGTAAATATCTATGTCACAGTAACAATATTGTCATTGAAAGATTAATGCTGGGCTGATTTCAGATATGTTTGTACTGACCTAACCTCCTTATATTGTATCAGAAATCAGATCCTGTAATATCAAAATTTGCTGCCTGAGCTGCATCAGTGGTGGGATAATGCAGCTGTCTCCCTGAAAGCCAATCCACCCCAGTAGTTACTCTCTCATTATCCTAATCAACCCTGCATCACAAGAGTCATGATGATGATAATGATAAGTGTATCAGCTAGCATTTGTTGAGTACTCACTATGTTCCAGACACTGCTAAAGGATCTTACACATATTAACTCATTTAATCCTTACAGCAGCTAATAGCATTTGTCTCATTTTACAAATAGGTAAACGGAAGCCCTGAGTCCATAAGTCACTTGCCCAGGCTAAATAGCTAGGCAATGGTAGAGTTGGAAATCAAGCTCAGATAGTCTGGTCCTAAACCCAGACTTAACCACTGTGCACCCTGTCTTTGAGTCTGATAAAATGGAACCAGACTTCAGCCTAGTGAGCCATGTCACACCATAAACCAAAAAATGTTCCAGGATCTATACACTTTCCTTTCATTGAAGCACTACTGACTTTCCCTCCTTTTTGAGATCTTTACTTACTGCTGGTTTTGCCATTTACTACCTGTTCAACACTGTGTGTATCTGCAATCTCTCTGCACTTAACCTTAATTTTCTACATGCTAAAGTTGTGTTTCCTCCATTCTTCTCAGCTATAACATCAGTGTTCATTACTGACCTCACAGGGTGATTGTGAGGATCAGATGAGATAGTGTGTATAGAGACAGTTGGTGGAAACAACCTAAATGCACATCAGTGGATGAATGGATAAACAAAACGTGATATACACATACAATAGAATATTATTCAGCCATAAAGAGAAATGAAGTCCTGATACATGCTACACATGGATGAACACTGAAAACATCATGCTGAGTGAAAGAATTCAGTCACAAAAGAGCAAATACTATATAATCTCACTTGCATGAAATATCAGGAATAGGCAAGTATATAGAACTTAAGTTTACCAATGGTACCAGGGGTCATTGGGAAGGAGAAAAACAGGGGAATTCATTGCTTGGGGGGACACTGAGCTTCTGTTAAGGGTGATAGAAAAATTTAGAAATGGATAGTGGTGATGGTTGAGCAGTAAGATGAACGTGATTAATCTCGCTGAACTGTACATGCAAATAATGTTGAAATGGCAACTATTTTGTTACCTATATATTTACCACAATACAAAATACTTTAGAGACTTTAAAAATTGAAAATTCTATTGTGTTTTTATGGTTAATAAATAATATATGTCCATTGAGGATGATGCAGAAGATATAGAAAAGAGTAAAAATAAATAATTTGAATTCTCATCACTGTTAACATTTTGATGTACAGCCTACTTTTGGTCTTTATTTATATGCAATATAGAAATAAATGCAGATACATTTAGTTTTTACACATACATATATAAATATTTTTAAATGTAGGTTCAACACATCAACATCTATGTTAAAGTCTAGTACAAATGTTAGCTATTGCCTTTCTCTCTGATGAACTTGTTAATTATTTTCACAATTAGTTGAAATTCCCTGGGGGAAAGGTATGTCACATGCATATGTTTATCCCTCCAGAATCTATGCCCAAGTTGATAGTTCAGCATTCATTTACTGAATGCTAATGAGAAGGAATACAGAATTAAATGCAAGGCCTATACCCCCCCAGTAATGTTTTTCTGAATTCAGAATGTCCTTGGAGGGAGGCAATGAAAAGTGGATCAGTCACCTTTGACTCTGAGATGAAAATTCCTGTTGAGGTTGGTGGCTGAGCCCTCCTACCAACTTGTCTCTGAATTGTTTGTGTGAGAGAAATAAATTCCTATCATTTCTGTGATAATTTAAGCTCCTGTGTTTTGGGGTCTTTTTACAGTAGCATGGCCTATATGCTCACTAATATATGCATCAAGGTAAGTAGCAACAACTATTTTTTCAACAAAGAAACAATGGTAGAGAGATTCAGTAATTATTAATTACTTCAATTAATTAATTGGAAGTTACCCAGCTGATAAGCAGACAAGCTGGCATCCAAACCCAGGCCAGTCAGGCTCCTCCATTATACCACATTATACCTTATCCTAAGTACTCTGGATGTACAAAGAATACTAATGAAAGGCAAACATCATGGGTATTTGGAATTAATTCTCCCAAATGGGTTGTTACCTACAAACATTGAATTTTAGGGTTAGAAAGGACCTCCAAATCCTGTTAATCTACAAAAGAGCCCGCACTTTAAGATGGTAGCCATACCTCTCACTATTAAAGAGCTCCACGGTTATCAATCACTGACAAGATCCCTCAAGGCTTACTTCCTTTTTTTTTTTTTTCTTGGTCAACAGAAATTGAATCAACATTTTTTTAACATCATAAGACAACTCATCATAAATGGTGCTTAAAAGTTATTAAATTACATAACAGCTAATTCAAATTTAAGAAGACTTATAACACATTGGAATATGACTAAGACAGGCCACGTCATAGTGGATGAGAAATCACTTCTAACACTCCCTCAATCTAAATCACAACGCATAATGGGATTTTTCATTATATTGCGTACATCTGCTCCCAGACACAGCTCGGTAGTCAGCATATCCATCAATAACACAGCATTCCAAGGGAAGCTCCTCTCACTCTGAGAAAATCCAACCTGGCACCAGGGTGGACACCAGGGACGCTGCTGGGGGTCCCCTGTAGCCCTCATTTGCATTTCAACCATATGCATGAGACCTGGGTGCTATTATTCTATGACTTAAAGAAAGATAACAGCAGAGAAGCCTCTCTAAGTGTCAGTAAATCTGTTCTTTTATCAGGTTTGTCTCTTTATCAGCTCTTCTACAGAGATTTCATTGGGAACGGAATTAACAAAAATAGATCAAATCTGATAATTTTACTTTACCGTCTGGAATAAGATAGGTTTGCTCTTATTTTTTAAAGTTACTTTTGATGTTATTTCTTAAAAATAATAGTTAAAAAAACAACAAATCTATCTTCCATTTCCATGCCACCTATCGTGATGATGTATTCATCAAAAATCAAGGAAGCTAGGATTATCTCAAACCACTGATGCTTATCACATCTAAAGGCATAATACAGTTTGAAGCAAAAGGCCAAAGAAAAGGACACCCAATTAACCAGGTACGTGTTAAATGATTAAAGAGAAATATAAATACACACAGACACACATATAAGGAGCCTGGGTGGTGCAAGCAGTTTGCTCTCGGCTGTTAACCTAAAGGATGGCAGTTTGAATCCTCTCCGTGGCTCCACTGAAGAAAGGACTGGCAAACTGCTTCTGTAAAGATTACATCCAAGAAAACCCTATGGAGCAGTTCTACTCTGTAACAACGACAATAAACACACACATATATATTTTTTCAAGAATCAATAGGTAGCTATGGCTGTATGAACAGTAGTTTCTTTCAATTATTACCTATTTCATTCAACAAAAGAACATGAATCATAAAATATTAAAGGGATTTTGTTGTCTCTTCAAAGTAGTGAAAGGTGCACAGGTCTTTATCAAAAGTCAGTATCTCAGAGGCAAAATTTTATCTTTAGCTATTTCCATCCAAAATCTTACACGGCCTTCAAAAAGCCCACCTGAGACAACTAAAGCCAAGGAATACAGTCTAAGAGACGTGCTGTCCTCTACATATTTTCAGAAAAAATATATGGCTCCTTGGATAATGTTTTAAAAATACCAGAAAGCTAGATCCCTCAACTATATCAGTTTAGTAATGTCCCTTCCCTGGAAACACTTTTACTGAGTTACATTTTACTGATTGCTTACATTGAGGATTTATTTTAAGAAAGAAATATGTGAAAAATGCTTCCGTGTCTGCAATGAAACCATATTGGAAAGGTTACCATCACGCCCAATGTGTAAGTTTCCAGATGACACTTTCCCTTTAAAATTTAATCCATAGGGGAAAATATTTTCCTTTTGTGAATGCTTAGCATCTTTTCTCGTACTGAGAATTATGATACCCCACTGTTTCCTTTGTACTTAAGCTTTGGGATGCTGAGAGGTAATGCTAAAGCTCAGTCACAACAATTGTGATCACCTCTCAACATCTTTGCTTATTTCTCCTTTCATGTGTATTTTCTTAATGTTTTATATCTACATTAATAACTTTATTATATAAAATCACAAATATTTTTAGAAACAATCGTGTATAATTTAAATAAATTAATATAAATCAAGTCAATCCAAAATGACTTATTAATATTATTTTCAAATTAATCTATTCTACTAGTATGTTGTTTTCATTTAATAGACATTGTAAAAGAAATTCAGATTGCAAAGAAATATTTCATGTTTTGTGAGTTTTAAAAATATATAAATAAATCGTGAGAAGAATGAAGCCAGAAGTCCTTAAGCCTGGAGATGCTGATGGTCAGTGGTGAGCAGGCTAGCGTACTCCCCAGAATGCAAGAGGTGCCTTTTCCCCCTTTTCTAGGTCAGTAAACTCGTGACTATAAATCTACAAGGCAGAGTGATGACCCCTCCCTAGAGCTATCTGGCATCTACATTAGCTTTAAAAGCTCTGGAGATGTGGAAATGTAATTTGAGCTTGACCTCGCGGTATCTTATAAAGATAGTAGCCCCTCATATTGACCAGGCTTTAAACAAGATCCTGGTCTTCTAGACCTAGTCTAGTATTTGCCTTCAGTACATTCAGCAATCAGTTTAGAAAGCCATTTGTAGATCTGCCAAGATTATGTAAGTAGGAGTTTCTTGAGGATGGGCCCTAAGGTCACAGGAACTCTATGAAGGTTTTATCACAGAAACAAAGAGAAAAGAAATGTGAGTGGCATTACCATGCCTTCTTAATGCAGCATATTTCTCTTTTCAGCTAGTGGTTCCCAAATTTTTTCTGCCCCTGCTCATCCAAGGGACTCCACACACACCCAGTGGTGACATTGGTACACTGTGGCTGTGACTCTCAAGAGCTTGGGAACATGAAGTTTGAAAAGCTACCTCTTCCATCAATGATCCGAATGTGGACTCTCCTTCTACACCCAGACAGCATCATCACAAAGCAGAACAGACTAATCAATTCCGCTTTTAGAACAGAGATTAGGGATAAAGAAATAAGATGAAAGAAAATGAGATGGAAAAACTTAAAGGGGCGAGAGAATGGTGAGAATGTCAATGCAGGGGGAGACTGATGTGCAGGCCAGTGTAGAATTTGGGAATGAAGCCAATGAGAGTGGCTATTAAGAAGCACATAACTGGTCAAAAGTCAATTTGGGGAAACTGTAACATACGACAAAGGATTAATATGTCTAGTATCTAAAGAGCTCATAAAAATTGATTTAAAAATTTAAACACCCAATGAGTAAAAAGGGGAGAGGAAACAAATAGTCAACACGTTAAACAAAAATATATTTGGCCAAAACGTGAAAATTACAGATTAACACAAGACAGAATTTCTTATCTGTAAGTCTGGTAAGTAAGAAAAAAGGTTAATATTCAGGGATTAACAGTTCGTATAGAAACCAATGCTCTGCAAGTTGGAATAACCTTTCTAAAGAGTAATTTGGTAATATATGTCAAGAATCTTTATAATGTGCATATCCTCTGCCCCAGCATTTATTGTAACAATTTAATTGGACCCATATGTACAGGCGTTTATACAAAGATATCCATTATAACTCTTTTTCTAATAATGAAATATTCAAATGAATCTTATTGCTCATTAATATAGAATCAACATTGCCATGGATTCAATTGTGTCCCCCACAAAAAAATATGTCAACTTGGCTAGCCCATGATTCCCAGTTTTGTACGACTGTCCACCATTTTGTCATCTGACGTGATTTTCCCATGTGTTGTAAATCCTACCTCTATGATGTTAATAAGGTGGAATCAGCTGTTATGTTAATGAGGCAAGACTCAATCTACAAGATTAGGTTGTGTCTTAAGTCAATCTCTTTCAAGATATAAAAGAGAGACGTGATCAGAGACACAGGGAGACCTCATACTACCAAGAAAGCAGCAGCACATCCTTTGGACCCGGGGTTCCTGTACTGAAAAGCTCCTAGATCAGGGGAAGATTGATGACAAAGACCTTCTCCTAGGGTCGACAGAGAAGGAGAGCCTTCCCCTGGAGCTGGCACCCTGAATATGGACTTCTAGCCTTCTGTATTGTGAGAAAATAAATTTCTCTTTGCTAAAACCATCCACTGTGGCATTTCTGTTATAGCAGCACTAGGTAACTAAGACAGACATTTTCTTAGTTGGGTCTTTTCTGAAAGTAGATTCTAAGACAAGGACTTGGGTGTAGATTGTTTATTTGAGAGGTGATGCCAGGAAACAGAACTGGAAAAATGGAGAAAGTGAGACAGATAGGGGAGAAAATCCAATATGGTTTTCAGGAATGAAATGAGTCAGTTACTGCTGCGGGCAACTATGTCTCAGTTCCACCAGGAGCCTCTGCAGAACAGTGTGGCATGCACTTCATACCTGGACCAACGCAGGACAGGGATGCTGGGGCATTAATCCACCAACTACTTCCCCTCCCCCATTGGTTGAAAGTTGTGGTATTAATTCCTACACATATCTAGGTTGTATCTGTCTGTGTCTAGGTGGTCTTTGCAGCTCTTGAGAAAGCAGAGCAGAGCTATGGCACAGCTTGTTGTGGGACAGTGGCAAGGGTGTATGGAACTGTCCACCATAACTGCACTGAAATCAGATGGGCAAAGGGGATGTAATGGGCATATCATATTTTTTAAATAATATTTTATTGTGTTTTTGTGAACGTTTACATAGAAAATTAGGTTCCCATTTGACAATTTCTACACAAATTGTTCAGTGACGTTAGTTATATTTTTCACAATGTGTCAACGTTCTCATTAATTGCATTGTTTTTTCTGTTTCCAGTACTCTAGTTTCCCTGCCCACTTTGTCTTCTTATCTTTGCTTTAGAGTAATTGATGTTTTGGTCTCATATAGATGGTTTTTTAATGGAGCCCATACTCACAGGTAATATCCTTTATTTTGTGTGCCAATCTTTTATTTCACTACAAGGTGACCTCAGGGGAGAGTTTCAGTTCAAGGTTTAAAGACTATCTCAAGGCAATAGTCTCAGAGAGTCCTCTGATCTCAACTGTTCCAGTAAGTCTGGACTTTTTAAGACTTTGAGTTCTGCTCTACCTTTTTCTTCCATTCCATCCATTTATTGTGGCCCTGATCAGAATGGCAGTGGTAGCTGGGCACCATCTAGTTTTTCTGGTCCCAGGGTAGATGAGGCTGTGGCTTGCGTAGGCTATTAGCCCTGTAGGCATATTCATATCTTAAATAAAAACTAGATTACAAGCAGAATATGCAATGTACCTTATGTTTACACACACACACACCCCCGTACACATGAAAAGTCTGGCAGTGTATTTACCAAAAGTTAATTAGTGGTTATCTCTGAGTAATGATTAGTTTAGGTTATTGTAATTCTTTTTCTTATGTTTTGTGTATCAGTATTAAATTATATAAGTAATGTATCTACAATTTTTCTGCAATGAACAGGTACTATCTGAATAATAAGAAGAAGCCAAGCCTACATACTTTTAAAAGGTCTCATAAGAAAATACATTTGCTCTATATTTACAAACAACATCAGTAGTATTAATAATACATTGCTACCCTCAAGTTATTCAAGAATTGTAATTAACTTTAAACTAAAAGCTAGCATATGAAATAGCTGCCTTTAGAGTTTTTACTTCATGTTGACAGCAAAATTTCAAGTATAAACTCATCATTAATAATTTAATTCTAAATTACCAGTCAAAAGAAAGAAGAATGGGGGAAATAAGAAGATGAACAAACAACACAGACTAATCTTGCATTCATTACTGTGATGATTAATCATCTCTGTCAGCCACCTACTCTCATCTTTGAAGTGCATCATCAACTCCTTCCTTATTATGTCCAAATCAATTTTCCTACATCCTAATATTACAGGCAACCTCCTCTAATATTATGGCAATCTCCTCATTTACTCTTTCAGGATTTACTAAGCATTGACCTGAATCAGACACTTTGCTAGGTACAAAAATATAATAGTGAACCAGACAGGTTCTCCATTCTCAGGGAACTTGCCATCTCATGGGTAAATAGAACACTGACATTATAGGCTATAGCAGGGGTAAGGACAGGATGCCAGAGGAGTACATAAAAAAAGACATCCAGCCCAAGTCTTCCCGGAGGGGAAGGCTCTACTAAAAGTGTCACAGTTCTTAAAGTCAGAAAGACAAGTAGAAGATAGTCAGTAGAAGCAGAGGAACTGCTAGATGGAAAGTAGAGCATATAATTCCATACCTTTCAAGGATCAAGTCATATTTCCAACAACTTCATTTTTCCTAATCATGCCTTCCCTTGTATTATTCTCCAGAAAAAAAGCTTAAAGCCTCCTCCCTATTTCCATCTGAGGTGAAACACCTATACCTGGTTCCAAGCTCCTGCTAGCGTGGCTATACACAGAAACCATACAAGATTAACTCCACTCTTCCCAACCAGCGTCCACTGTCTTCCCCAGGCCAAGCTCCATGCTTATGTGTTCCATTCATTCCTGTCTCTGTGCCTTAACTACTCATGCCCCTTGTCTGGAAGGCCATTTCTTCTTCCCTCTGCCTCTCTGACTTCCTGCACAATCTTCCATGTTCCAGTTTGTTGGCCTTCTGTCTCCAGGAATTGTTTTGTGAAGTCCCCTGTGGGCATTCCTTTCTACTGAATTCACACTTCTGTTTTCTCATGTGTAAAATTAGGAGTCGGACTGCATAATCTCTATGATCCCTCCAAGCCCTACAATTTCACCACCCTCTTGACCACCTCCTTTCTACTGCCAACAATCATATCCTTGTTTGCTGTGCTCTGACCACGGTGCTGATGCCAACTCCACAAATGGAAACCCAACATTAGAGACAGATTCCCCTTTTCTTCTTTCTTTAGGGACCCTGGTTGTCGATAGCAATTTAGACCTTTTGAGTCACTGACGAAATTAAGCCACTTTTATTAAACACAATCAGATCATCATTAGTAACCAGTACAATAAAAAGCTCATTTTGCCCAATTTTGTAACGCTCAAGCAAGACTCAAAAAGTGAGTAACTGCTTTCCAGTGTGCCCTTTATGAGGTTCAAGATTTATGTTTGTTACTGAAGATTAAAATTTTCTAAATTAAATACTGATGAAAACTTGATGATGGTATTTTAATTTAGGAAAATAATTACCACTCTTTCCGTACAGCTACTTTTATATATTAAAATTCAAAAGGCAAATCACAATTTCAGTTTACCATTACTCAGTACTAATAGGACAACAGATCAAACTACACTCTTTAAATGAGTGGTACATCCTTATATATTATTTATCTTCTAATTAGTATAGAGAAATTACTCTTTGAGTTTCTGAGTTAATTACAAAGAAGGAATTGATCTTTATGTTAAGCTTTGATCATCAGTTCTGATTTTAATCAAGCCTATCTTCTTGTTTTCCCAGCTTCTGGTCTTCTGAAAATGTGTCATCTTTTTTTGGCTGCAAGATACCAACAGGACAGATTAATGTAACTGAAGTGTATCAAGGGGCTGAACCTGCAATACTGAAGAGGTTTGCTGAATATAAGATAAAGTTTTCCTCTCTATGAATAAAGAGAACTCTTCAAAATCAATGACAGAGAAAGACTGGTGCTTAATGAAACTGTCATGACATTGAAAAAGTAATCTTAAATTATCTCTCAATTTACCTGGGAACAAAAAGAAAAAGGCCAAGTTGCTATAGTATATCACTGACCAACCTATATCTAAAAAGAAAAAAATATACATATAAAAAATAGTTGCTATCGAGTCAATTCCAACTTATGGTGATCCCATGTGTGTCAGAGTAGATCTGTGCTCCATATGGTTTTCAATGGCTGATTTTTCAGAAGTAGATTGCCAGGCCTTTCTTCTAAGGTACCTCTGGATGGACTTCAACCTCTAACCTTTTGGTTAGCAGCCAAGTGCATTAACCATCTGCATCACCCAGGGTCTCCTATCTATGCAGGTAGAATACACTAAACAGAACTAGGCCCCTTTTTATCTACTGTCGAATTTTTGAAATGCTTTTTTGTTTTGCTTACCCCACTATGTAATGAATTTCTGAGGAGTTCACTGGTGTCTACAATATTAACCTATCAATGTTTATTTCTTGTAGTTTGACTCACAGTCTCATGGGGTTGCACTTATTACTTGCCAAATGCATGATTCTTCAGAACTTGCCTCTGTAAACAACTGAAAAACAAGGTTATTATTGTACTAGAAATTGGCAGTGCTGAAAAAGGCCATGAAGTTGAAGGAAGCTGGAGCCATCAACCTCCAGGGTAAGGGATACAAATGACTTCAGTGTATAGTTCCAGGGGCCACAACTCAGAAAGTATATGTGAGGCAATCTTTAAATGGGAAACAGCCATAAGTCAATGACATTTTACTTGCTGCAATACAAACAACTTTAGTAACTGAGCTGAGAAGGTGCACTATTTCTTTATCGTAGGAAAGTATTCTCTAGAAGACTTACATCAAACTAAGGTATGATTATCATTTAATAGATACATCACTGAGTTAAATGACAATGCTATTTTAGGTCTTCAATCAGAGTTTCTAAGATACTCTAATTGAAGGGGTTTTGCCACTATGAAAATATTTTCAACTCTACAGGATTACAATTAGTTTGGAGTACTTAAATATTATTGTTGTTCGCTGCCATCAAGTTGGCCTCCAACTCAGGGTGGCCTCATGAAAAATGGAACAAAACACTGCCTGGTCCTGTGCCATCCCATGATTGGCTGCAGATCAGACCACTGTGATTCTTAGGGATTTCACTGGCTGATTTTTGGAAGTAGATCACCAGGCCTTTCTTCCTATAGGGTCGCTATGTGTTGGAATTGACTTGACAGCAACAGGGTTTTTTTTTTCTTCCTAGATGTCTTAAGTCTAGAAGCTCCACTGAAACCTGTTCAGCATCACAGCAATACAAAAAATTTCCACTGACAGCCGCACTGTGAATTACCTTGGTTTAAGATAACACTTATTTAAATGAGACACCATTTTAACAAGTGGCTGCACATAAGCAGTGTCATGGATTGAATTATGTCCCCCCAAAAATGTGTGTATCAGTTTCGCGGGGCCATGATTCCTGGTATTGTGTGACTTTCTTGTATGTTGTAAATCTTGCCTCTGTGATGTTAATGAGGGAGGATGGGTGGCAGTTGTGTTAGTAAAGCAGGACTCAATCTACAAGATTGGATTGCGTCTTGAGGCGATCTCTTGAGATATAAAAGAGAGAAGTGAGCAGAGAGACAGGGGGACCTCATACCATCAAGAAAGCAGTGCCGGGAGCAGAGCACGTCCTTCGGACCAGGGTCCCTGTGCCGAGAAGCTCCTAGTCTGGGGGAACACTGATGAGAAGGCCGAGAGAGAGAAAGCCTTCCCCTGGAGCTGACACCCTGAATTTGGACTTTTAGCCTACTTTACTGTAAGGAAATAAACTTCTCTTTGTTAAAACCATCCACTTGTGGTATTTCTGTTACAGCAGCACTAGATGACTAAGACAAGTAGCATCGGCCAGGAATTGAACCAGGGACTCCCGTGTGGAAGGCACTAATTTTACCACTGAACCATCACTTCTCCAGCTTAAATATTATCAGTGATTAACTCTATAAATACATGTTTCATAATGTAAACTAAATGAGGATTCATTAATTTCTGATTCTAGAACATAAATTCTGAAAAAATTCCCCTTGTTTTTGTATACCATTGGTTACAAAGAGAAATAACACATAATTTACCTAACAGTCATTATAACAGATTGTATTATATGTAGTTACATGATCAAGTGAACAAAATTTAATTCAAGATAGAAATTAATCTACTCATCGTAACATCAAACTGTTTTATAATGGGACTCACTGTAATTTTGTCCCTGGAAAAACAGAGAGGAAACCTAAGGAGAGGAAAATTATAGTTAGTCCAGACAAGAGATAACCAAGAAATTGCATAAATCTAAGGAGAACTGGCATCTGTAGCAAGCTCCATGAGAAACAAGATGGAACCAGCAGGTCAGCTGTACCAGGAACTTCCTTGGTTTAAGATTATAGTTATTTAAACGAGACACCACTTTAACATATATTCACTCAACAAAAATTGTTTCTCCAGCATCTACTCTGTGCTAGGCACTGTTCTACATGCTAGAGGTTTAGGAGTGAGCAAAAAGAAAACCACTGCTTTTAAAGAACTTATCTTCTGGTGGAAGAGACTGTCAATAAAAAAGGGAACTAAGTAATAATATACAGTATGTTACACATGGTCAAGACTAAGGAGAGAAAATCCAGTAGAGAAAGGGAATATGAAATGTTAGGGGGTGGGATGGGGACATGATATTATAGAGTGGCCAAGGAAGCCTTCACTGAAGTGATAGTTTTTGAGTCATAACTTGAAGAAAATCATTTTGTCATTGTAACTTTCACTTTTCCGTCTTGACTAATAACCTTTTATTTTCTGCCCTTATTTATATGTAAATAAAGTAAAGTAAAGCATCCACAGAGAGGGGGAGAAGGCATGAATAAGTGTAGGGGAAGATTTTAACTGGCAATAACTTCACCCCTGCATTCTAAATCTACAATTTGTGTGTCATTTTGTGAGTATTCAGTTGCATTCTTAGGCTTTGCTGGAGGGTCCTGAGATGAGGATAATGAGACCTAGGCAAAGGGTGCGGGGGAACTCAGTTATTATAATAGTCTGTACTGATGCTTTGTCAACTGTTTTATTAGAGAACAGAATACTCTATTTAAAAGGAACAGCAATTATATTTGAAGCCCATACATTTCATAAATCCTTTGGTAAAAACAGTTTAAAAACTATCCTTTGATCCTTAGCAATACAATACAAAAAGATAATCAGAAAAAAGGTACCACCAATGTAACATTTTCCATCAAGTAGAGCCACCTGCAGTTTTCTGTGCAGACATTTGCACTGCAACCCAGTGGGGCACCCAGCAGTCTTAAGGCTTCTGTATCTTGTTACTTTCTGTGTTTGGCTCTCCACAGGGATTCTGGTTTTCAAAGGTGCTGGTGATTCTTAGCTAAATACCCGACAACTTTACACTGCCTGCCCTGAATGCATGCAACAAAGACAAAATCTAGTTCTAAATCTGAGGAGTGAAAATGCCAGAATTAAATTTGCTTTGGGAAAACAATAGCTCTGAACTACTAATGAATAACTGAGAAAATACCAGCAGCAGAAAGAAACGTAATGTGTCTTCCCAAAACCCTACATGGGGAGGGTTTTGCAGTTACAGACAAAAAATATGAACCACTCTACTCCTATCTGGTCATTACCCTTATAAATTACAGCCCGTCTACAAATGGTACATTTGGTACCTGGGAAACTATTTATAATTAATAGACATAATTCTATAGCTACTAGTCTAGCAGATAGTCTTATAGGCTTAACTGAAATGATTTCTTAATCTCCATTTCATTTAAAAATATAATTAAAGGCACAAATGGCAGCAAACTTAAATAAGCATTTTTCTAGTATGTTCACTGTTACAACAAAACTATACTTAGATTCGATTTGGTTTCTCCTTTTCTCTGTTTTTTTTTTTTTTTTTTATTTTAATCTCAGCTCTTATGTTTATTGTTTTATTCCTTCTTTTTGCTTTAGGTTTAGTTTGCTCTTTTTTAGTCACATGTGCATCCTCCTAGCACACAGACACTGAAGAACGGCTGACGCTAAGCAACCCAGACCACCCTGACTGTATACAGTCCCCGTCCCGACTCCAGACTGAAACCCCCCACAGATTTATTGTCTGGACATAAGATGCACACTTCACTGTTTGGTTACTTTAAAGCCAGGAGACACTTCTAATTTTCATGCTGCGATGTTTAGACATCGAATGTCAATGAACCCAAAGCATGTGCTCTGGGAGAGAGGTGGCTAATTTTGAAATTTCTTCTAGGTTATATATTATCTTTCCATAGTGAAAACACTTATCTATTTTAAAAAAATGGCATAGAGAAATTTTTCTTTCAAAAGAATTCAGAACCAAACTGAAGCAACAATAACGGAAAACAGCAATGTGATAGCGACAGACTGCGTGAAATCTAGAGAAAACGGATATCCAAAGATAATGACAGGTTGCCATTGCTTTTCTCACACAGAAGACATACTACTCAAAGGTTTCCTTTTTAATTCTTATGAACATCTTTGTGAAGTCATGGATAGTGGTCAAAATATTCTGAAGACTCTCTGAACGTATGTTTGTTTTATATTTCTTACAGAGGTTGGAACACAATATAAAAAATACTTTTCTATCCCATTCCTTGGAAAAGAAAAATAAAAGCCTCACTGTGACAAGGCATGACAAGTTATAGATGAAAACATTACCAGGGACCTTATAAAAAAGGAGACATTGCTGGAAAGCAGGGGGAAAAAAAAAAGCTCATTAATGATCCTTGGCTAGGCATGGTATGAAAACAAAGTTAGAGGCTCTCTCAAATCTTCTTGGGTATAGGGAGAGCCAGTAAAGCTAATGTCTTGGTCATCTAGTGCTGCTATAACAGAAATACCACAAGTGGATGGCTTTAACAAACAGAAATTTATTCTCTCACAGTCTAG
>NW_004443973.1:15620530-15645323 GCF_000243295.1 Trichechus manatus latirostris
GTCTTGGTCATCTAGTGCTGCTATAACAGAAATACCACAAGTGGATGGCTTTAACAAACAGAAATTTATTCTCTCACAGTCTAGGAGGCTAGAAGTCTGAATTCAGGGTCCCAGCGCCAGGGGAAGGCTTTCTGTCTCTGTAGGCTCTGGGGGAAGGTCCCTGTCATCGGTCTTTCCCAGCTGAGGAGCTTCTCAGTGTAGGGACCCTGGGTCCAAAGGACATGCTATTCTCCTGGCTCTTGTTTCTTGGTGATATGAGGTCCCCCTATCTCTCTGCTTGCTTCTCTCTTTCATATCTCGAAAGAGACTGATTTAAAACACAACCTAATCTTGTAGATTGAGTCCTGCCTCATTAACATAACTGCCTCTAATCCTGCCTCATTAACATCATAGAGGCAGGATTTACAGCACATAGGAAAATCATATCAGATGACAAAATGATGGACAATCACACAATACTGGGAATCATGGCCTAGCCAAGTCAACACACATTTTGGGGGGATACAATTCAATCCATAACAGTTAAGATTTTTAGATTCTTTGGTCTATGGATGTGTTAAGGGCCCTTGGAGCCCAGCAGAGTGCCTGATACATAGAAGATGCCCAAGAGCTATTTTGCTGAGTAAATTGAATGTTTTGCTCAGTAAATTTTCCAGCCAGCCGTGCGACTTTATACAGAATCTCCATTTATATTCCACAGTCATTAAAGGACCAATGCTCTTTCTGTAACACTGGCAATAGAGAGCATATGGTCACTCCAAGGAGATGACTTCCACATCTTTATTCCATCTGAGTTTTCTCTTCTGTTTAGTAGGAATAATCTGTTTTTTTGGATTTGGTGTCATAAGCAATACTCAGGGTTCATTTCGGCTCTTTCATTGGATATTCTGTACAAAGAAGATGGCATTCATATATTCATCTATATGTTCTTTCATTTGGGTGACCGCCTTTAATGTACATTGAATGATCACTTTGCACTAGTCATTGTGCCAGGCACCAGGGACATTATAATGACCAAGTTACAATCCAGGCCTGCAAAGAAGTTACAGTCCAGGTGATATAAAAAAAAAAAAGAACAGAAAATATGGTTAAGACCCAAACACCAGCTGCCAATGAGTTGATTCCAACTCATAGCAACCCTATAGGACAGAGTAGAACTGTCACACAGGGTTTCCAAGGTTGTGAATCTTTACAGATAAGTATCCTTTCACCATACTTATTCAATCTGTATGCTGAGCAAATAATCCGAGAAACTGGACTATATGAAGAAGAACGCAGCGTCAGGAGTGGAGAAAGTTCTGGTTTGGGGTTGAGGGAAGGAGATTTATTTTATATTTTTATACTCTTTTGTACTATTTGAACTTTTTGCCATGTGCGTGTATAATTTTTAATTCAATTTAATTTTAATTTAAAAATGACTTTTAAATGCGGAATGAAATAAAAAGAAAAGTAAAGGTAGCAACAAATTAAAAGCAAGGCTAAAAAACCATAGGGTGCTTTATAAATACGATTATTAGCTTTCTAGTGGTCAACTCAAAAGTGGAAAGTTTACAATGTCCAAAGTAAACTACACTCAGAGAATCGGTCTATTCTTGTTCTTAAGAACTAAGAGTTAATTTCTCCTAAAAGTCCTCACAAAGAAGACACTGTGTGACAAAGAACATCTGATATTCTTACAATAATCATAGTGAGAGGCTTCACAAGACCTCTTCTCATAACAACCCCCAACAGAATCCGATGGCAACACATCAAAATGCAGTCCACAAAAGCATTTCTAAAGGTTCAATCGCATAGCCTGGGATTCTATGGCTAATAATGTGGCTCTAGAACCACACTTCTGAAGTTCAAATCATGGCCCCAGCACAGAACTTGCTACAAAAACTTGGGCAAATTACTTGACTTTTCTGTTCCTCAGTTTCCTTATCTGTTCCACAGCATTCTGTGAGACATCATTTAATTCACACATAAACGAATTTTAGCACAGTGTCAAAGAGGCAAACACTCAATCCACTCTAGCTATTAAAGCAATCCTCCTTGCATTTTCTCACACTGTGCCTTTGATAGGGAATTGAGCATCTGTAATACCGGAGACTGTGGACTTCGTTGGCCATACGCGGCAAGTTCATTCTTCTGTAGAGGGCAAGGAGCTTAGCACGTAGAAGACGCCAGAGGGGATCACCTACAATCTGAAGTAAGGGAGTAGATGATAGCAGAGCCAAGATATTTCCTAGAAAATTTTTCTGAATATGTCCCATCACACTGAGACAAAGACAATAGAGGCCTCAAAGTTCTACTATATGGGGAAGGCCAAATCTGCTTCCTTGGAGTCCCCTCAAGGTCCCTAAAAGAGATAATGTATGCTGTTGTTGTGTGTCGTCCAGTCAATTCCGACTCATAGTGACCCCATATGACAGAGCAGAACTGCCCCATAGGACTTCCTAGGCTGTAATCTTTATGGGAGTAGATTGCCAGATCTTTTCTCCCACAGTGCTGCTGGTGGGTTCGAACCCTCGATCTTTCAGTTAGCAGAGCACTTAACGATTGCACCATCAGGGGTCCTTACTTGTGTACAGAGTTACTTATATTATTGTTCATATTATTATTTACATTGAGTGCAAAATATGGGTTAGGCATTGCTCAATGAATTCTGACAATAATGTTCTTAGGCCCAATTAGCATCTCATTTTACAGATAAGGAAACTGAGGCACAGAGAAATGAAGTTACTTATACTAGGTCACACAGTTGGTAAATGGCAGAACCAAGACTCAAGTCCTCCAGACTGGCTGGGCCACTCTTAACTACTACATTGTATTGTACCACATACTTCATGAATCAGTTAAAGGTTATAAAACTTCCATCAAATATTTTAAAAGGCTTATTGTAGAATAACCTTGCTTACTAGCAAGGCTTAAGCTCCTTTGAGATACTAAAACATGAGCCTCATGTAGAGGAATGCTTGTTTCATATCCTTGGTTTGCAGGGAGTGGTGGTAATGAGGTGACAGGGTGGAGGATTTGTATCCATTGCTAATCACTTCATGGTATAAAGAAGAGGTGCCAGATTATGACCCCTAGAAATGTTTAATTGCTTCAAAAGAAGACCGTTTCTATAGGCTCTGCCTCTCATGTTATGCTAGGGTTGAAAGTTGTGAATAAGAGCAAATAACAGAGTCTGTTTATGCAGCTTGGTCCATAGCAGATCCCTGTACTCAAGCTCCCCACACTGCATCTGCTGGGCCTCTCCAAGAGGGGTTAAAAAATATAACAGAGGTGTGGAGAACACAACATCTAAGTCCAGTGGCACTTTGTGTGGCTTGGTCTGAGTAATCTACATTTGTAATTTGTCAAGCAAGCAGATGGTATAAACCTTTGAGGTAATGTACAATATGCTAAAAAAAAAAAAAAAAGTCTAAAATTTAAAGGGAATATGAATGAATTAAAAGAGCTTTACAAATACATACAAAGCCAGATATGCAGATCTACCCTATTAGATTGTAAGTAAATTCCTTGGGAACAGAGACAGTATCCTTTTCATCTATATACCACTAATATTAGCACAGTGTTTGGCACATAGCAAATCTTCAATAACTATTTATTATGCTGAGTGAATCAGAGGCATCCTATGATGCTTCCCTAGATTGGGGAGTAAAGATGGGAAAATCACTCCTTACCCCATGCTCCCTAAGTTCTAACTGGAAGAGGGTATCTTTTCTTTCCAAGCAAATTTAAAGGTGGCTACACAAGTATTTTAAAGTCTAAAAAGGCACTTGTATACTAACAATCTATACTAACAGCAAGTTCCATCCATAGGCTTTAGCTAGTTCTCTAACATAATAAGTACTGATTGTTTTTAATTCTCCCTAAGATTAAAAAAGATAGGAAGAATACCAATGGAGACTCTATCTAAACTGAGATAATTTCTGTCATATGGGCTTTTATAGCAAATGAGGAACTCCTAGTAGGGGAAATATCTATGGTGGGATGGCTGTGTGTGCCAAACCTTGAATACATCATCTGACAGACAGATGGTCCTCCCAAAGATAATAGCCATCCAATGACTTATTCAGTAACACTGTGTTTTCTGTCTAAGAAGTACTCCTACACAGCTACTTTTGAAAGTATGGCAGGCAATAATATACACTGTGTTTCCCACCTGCTCATTGATCAAGTTGGAAAACCCCACTTGGGGTGGGGGGCGGGGCAGAAGCTGACTGCCCTAGGAAGAGCAATACAAACCATTATCAGCCACTGACACACTGGTGTAAGATGGTCAATCAGAGTCTTCCTAATGATAGTTGAAAGGAAGGCCCTTTAGGGATTAAAAAAAAAAAAAAAAGATGAATTTTAATAGATTTAGGGAAGAGACAGGTGTCTGGTTACAGAAACCGTTTATCTTGGATTTCTTACTATCTTTCAGGTGATCAAAATTCTGCCCTACTATTTCACACAATACCAAAATGCCTTGAAAATCCCAACATACTAATACCCAAACTAATGCCTCTAAAACCTAAAAAAGGCACACAATAATATCTCTGTCAATTACGTGTTCCCAGGAGGTGGGGGGTGGGGGGTGGGGTGGTAATCTGGGAAAGAAACAGGGTGCAAGAAAAGGGAGGTCAGATAACTCTAAAAGGATCCAGTCCTGTCGACCTCTCACAGAAACATTCACAACGGAATCTTTTTCTTCTCTGGTTGTTTTTCCCATTGGTTCTTTTTCATATTTATCAAACTGCTATTTTTGAATACATCAGACAAACCATATCCTTGTGATACCGTAATATGGGTAACTGAACTGATAAAATGAGAAGGTATTTTAGTTATCAAAATTTCCTTCCCCATTAAGTATAAACACTGGTTTATGATACAGCTTGCCTACCATGACTAAGTTCAGAACAGCCTCTCTAGGGAAATTACCAACTGTCCATGCCTCTGCCAATGACCCAACATTTCCACTTGAAAAGTACATTTAATTCCACAAAGAATCAAGCATAAAATAGAATATAGTGAAAATGGTATGACAAAAATAATTCCAAATTCTCTTTCAATTCTCTTAACCTATAAAATATAAACAGTACATAGATTTTTCTAAAAGTTCGCAATGCTGTGATGAGTCATACCAGCACGTATGTATACTATCACCTGTTCAGTAAGAGATGAACAGGTAAAACAGTTGGCATCGTAAAACTAGAAGGAACTCTTGGAACTCTAGAAGCTCCTCTTGGAACTTTGCCTCTTCAGTCCTATTTTCTGAACTATGACTCTATGTACTTTTGATTTCTTCTGATACTACTTTCCATCAATTCTGAAAACTTAATGTTTTTCCAGATTGAGACAGGTTCCTTTTTTTTTTTTAAGTTATGCATATCTAATCATAGGTGCAGGTCTTTCACTTGTTATAAAAGATGGATAAATCTGAAATCAGGGGAGTTAAAGATCTATCATGAAGAACAGTCCTAGGTAGGACATACTATCCAGAATTCCCAACTGCATTCCAAACCCAGACATTTGAGATTTTCTTTGACAGAAATTTGTGAATATGTATTTATCACTTTAAAGCTCACATATATTTCTTGCTTTGTACACAAGTGAATTCAGGATTAGTGTTATAATCACCTTAGAGTCAATGACTGCTTTGTAATAAGTGGCTGCCACCATCAAGGCAGAATTTCTCCTCCTAGCCCTCTGGGACCTATTTAGGAGGGAAGAAATAGGTCTATTAACCTTGAAAAGACTAAAACTCAACAAAAAGCTCACAAGAATAGGTAATACTTTCCTCTTGGAGATCAAAATGCACACTGTCCTTACTACTAAGGGTTGTGTGGTCTGAACGGCATATAACATTTTACTTATAATAAGAAGGCTTAGGTTAAAATCCCTGTTATGTTATGTGTGAAGAGGGGACCTTGGTCAAATCAACCTCCACAGCCTTCAGCTACTTCATCTACCAAAGGGTTCTTTGAAATTATCAGTTAGAATGCATCACTTGTGCTTTGTAAGATAAAATGTTCTATACAAGTATGAGATAAGTATTAGGATCATTACATATCTTCAGGTAACAGGACTTGAAATGTCAAAGTATACTTTTACAAAAATTCCACTACTAACTGGTCAGAGCATACTTAGAGCTGGTTTTGCTACTATTATTCATCCACATGCTTCCATATGTCTCGCCTTGCCTTGTAGACTACGTCATGCATTTTTAACATTTACAGTCAGTTCATAGACCTTCATGACAGATAGCACCTATAACCCTGACCTTGGCAATACCTTATTCCAATGACCAAAAACAAATAAAATATAATGAAATCATTTCATAAAACATTTTATATCATATTAGTAAATCAACTTGTAATTTCTTTTTCTAGGTTCTGATGCCTTTTGATTCCTTAGATGCATGAAGAATCTGAGTTTATGGTTTTAAGTGCTTAAATTTAAACCCAGAGGTTTTCAACTTTAAAATTCATTAGAAAGACTATATATTGAGAGAGGCATATTACTAGATGGCTGATAATCAGAACCATCTCATCCCAGGATCCTTCCTTTCCAACATTAACATGGTGCCAAAAGGGGCCATCTGACAACCATTTTCAAGCAGATGATTTTCTAACTATTTATTAAAGAGGAATATTTTCCACATCCCAGAGCATACTGGTAAGACAGGGCTTTGTAAGTTCCAATTCACTTACTGATTTTGGCAGAATTTTACTCTCACAGTTGCAAGCTTTGCTGGCATCAGATACCATTCCTCTGCCACAGTAGTCCAAAGGGATGCTCTAAATAACAATAAAAACTACGGAAGCCAAATAACATGATGAAGATTTAAAAACAGTCAAGTGTAGTCGATAAACCCAAGGATGTAAGACACAACTGAAAGCAACAGTGCACAAACATTTAAGATAATTAAATAAGTATAGCACATGACAAAGCGCATCAGGCCATCTACTATTAAGACAAGGTTTTTAAACCTCTCTTAAAAGAGAACTCAAAATCCTTCTTGTTTGTGTTGCAGGAGAAAAAAAAAATCCATCTGCACATGAATGTCCTTGTATTATGAACAGTTCCCTGATGCAATCAAGATGGCCATTATCTATGTCAGATGCATCTAGTCGAAAAATGTCCCCTATCAATAAAAGTGGAGCAGCCATTGGAAATAGTGGCTGTGAAGAGCCCACTGGGGCTCAGCCTGGGGTTTAAATCTCTTCCTTTTGGGGTTTCATTTGAAAAATGGTCATTTACAAACAGAATGTTAGTATAGTCTGTTTTTCTTCTGAGGAATTCATAAACCTTTAAACAATTTTCTTTAATTCTAATGACACCATTGTGAAAATACTTTTTCCTTCACATTTACCTTACTTCCAACGACCTGATAACCTATTGGCCAGCTAGCTACCTTTAGAGAAGCCAGACTTCATGTGCATTTAGTCACTCCATGTATTTGAATATACAACACATCTGAAGGCTGACTGTTGGACAAAGATGTCTATTGTTGACATCAAATGCAAAAAGAGAACACAGTTAACTCTCTGCTAAAGCATTAAAATTGGTGTCCTAGTTGTTTCTCCAGTATGAATTTTCACTTACTCTTAGGCCAGTTGCCAACAAGTCGATTCCGACTCATGGTAACCCCATGTGTGTCAGAGTAGAACTGTGGTCCTTATGGTTTTCAGTGGCTGATTTTTTAGAAGTAGATTGTCAGGCCTTTCTTCTTAGGTGCTTCTGGGTGGATCTAAATCTCCAACCTTTCAGTCAGAGCCAAGTGAGTAGCCATTTGGCTCTGCTGGGGACCTCATTTACTCTTACAAGGAACTAAACTGAATAAATTTGAAAGCGTGCGTATCTGTGTGTTTGTGAGTTAGAGCAAGACAGCAAGAGAGAGATCATGGTTCCTGAAAGATGAACCCGAGGCTCCCTATGGATTTCCCAGATACTTTTCTTGTTCCTTATGTAGTGGGTCTTATAACTTGTTTGAGAGTAGTTAGGGAATCCTGAGTCATTCCCAAATTGATTTTCGGTTTTTTCTTTTTTTTGTAGCTTCACCCATTTATTTTGCCTATTTGTAAATGTCAACGTCTGATTAAACTTGAAATGAAAGCAATACAAGGTTAGAAAAAAAGAACTATAAATTCACCCCCCTGCCTTTTTTTAATAACACAAACTTATCTGTTTCTTTAGTAGGCAAGAGCCTGGGACCTAGGACCACTAATGAATTACACAGTTTATTAAATATGTTTGAGTTTTCAGACGGAAAAAAAGGAATCAAGTTCAGACGATGGCTACATGACCTAATTCCTATGATTAAGCAATAAACTAGTAACTAACATTTAGCTCTAGAAATCTGTATTTATTAGGTTATTCATAAACTTGCTCCTATCATTGGCTGGTATTCCATTTTTAGAGACATTGTGATTATCTGCCTAAACAGCGTCAAAAATGCAGAGGTTAACTAGCAGCAAAGAGTGAAAATTATCAAATTAATGAAGCTTGTAGCCACAGATCCACTGGTGACCCTAATAACGGGTTTCCTCGGACCAAAATTTCTTTATTTGATTACAGTCATCACTGCCCATCAGAAAATGTGATTACAATTTACAATAATTTAATGCTGTTTTTTAGGTTTTACACAAGGTCCAATTATGAGGTTGTTAAGAAGCTAAAAAACAAAATAAAACAACAACAACAACAAAAAAATACAAAGCAACATAAACCAGAGACTTCATCAGCCTGAGACGAGAAAAACTAGATGGTGCCTGGCTACCACCGAAGACCGCCCTGACAGGCAACACACCAGAAAGTCCCTGACAGAACAGGAAAAAAGTGGGGTGCAGAACTCAAATTCTAGTAAAAAGACGAGACTTAATGGTTTGATTGAGACTGGAGGGATCTCCGAAGACATGGCCCCCAGACTTTGTTAGCCCAACTAAAACCATTCCCGAGGCTAACTCTTCAGACAAAGATTGGACTGGACTATGGGACATAAAATGATACTCATGAAGAGTGTGCTTCTTAGCTCAAGTAGATACATGAGACTAAATGGGCAGCTCCTGTCCAGAGACAGACGAGAAGGCAGAGAGGGTCAGGAGCTGGTTGAATGGACACGGGAAATCTGGGGTGGAAAGGAGGAGTGTGCTGTCACAGTATAGGGAGAGCATCAAGGGTCACATAACAACGTATGTACAAATTTTTGAGTGAGAGACTAACTTGAATTGTACACTTTCACTTAAAGCACAACAATTAAAACAAAAAAACCAAAATGAGATAATATATGAAAAGGGGGTTTGTAAACAATAACACACCAAACAGATAAGCTTTACTGGCTAATAAATTATTAATCACTACAGTAGCAGGGCCTTGTTTCATGAACTGCCTGACAACGGGGCTATTAGCCACTATTTTAAAAGACATATATTTGGAAACAGGACTGGGGCTTAGATACGTTAGGCCTGACCCAGATTAAAGTCCCTTAAAAAAAAAAAAAAAAAACTCACTAAGTTATTTCCCTCTATTTCCTTCCCTCTAACCCACAGAATTAATGTATTATTGCCCCACAGGCTATGGAGGAGATGGTTAACATGAGTATAAATGACCACTTTGGAAGACAAACATATGGTTTGGCCCTAACAGGCTATCCTTTAGTGACTAGCAAGAGGAAAAAACCGTTGCCTTAAGAAGACATGAAAACCTAGGTGAAAACAGAGCTGGGATTGCTACGAAACTGCAGCAAGGTAACATGCATCACTGTAAATACCGCAGGTCAAACTCCTCCTCGTCAGTCATCTCAGTACTGTGATACATAAGGTGGTTAGTGAGTCTAATTATCATCATTTAACAACTGGAATATGGATTACATGTTCTCCTCCCAAGAAAACCTCTTCATTCTTTCACAAACAGAAACTTTCTCTCCCCAGTATCCCCACTTCTCTCTTATCACCCAATCTCAAGCTATGTCTCACCGCTCCCTCCACCCCTCAAAAGCTACAGAATTTACACAATCCTGAAAGCAGAAGGATTGTGCTCTAGGTTGTTCAAGAGGAGTAATACTGATGAAAATGAGATATGAGGCAACGAACAGCTGCTGCTGATTTACAAAGATGATTTTATTTGGCAGCAGAAAAGACAGAATGCATATTTAAGATTGTATAGAAATCCCATAAAAAGAGATTATCATAATAATTGACCAGTACCAGCTGCTTTTGAGTTGACTCCAACTCACTGTGACCCCATGTGTGTCAAAGTAGAACTGTGCTCTGTAAGGTTTTCAGTGGCTGATTTTTTGGCAATAGATCACCAGGCCTTTCTTCCAAGGCACCTCCGGGTGGACTCAACCCACCAACTTTGCAGTTAGCAGCCTAACTCATTAACTGTTTGTACCACCCAGGGACTCCATAATAACTGAAGGGCTACACTCACGCACTAGGTAGCTGCCATCAGCATAGACGCAGTAAGTTTCTGGCAAACCCTTTTTTAAAAACTCACTGGAAGTCAGATGGAGTACATAAAAGCAACCAGTTACTGCCTCTGGAATGTAATAAATAGGCACAGGGTAAAAAGCACTTTGAACTGCACCAGGGTTTCTCTATGAATTAATCTGGTGGCGATTTAGTGCTTCAGGAGCTGGGCTCTTTGATTTAAAGAAGAAACTGATTTTTGTTGGCGAGGTCAAAGAAATGTAAAGGTTTAACTGATGAGCCACTCTCAGTATTCTGAGCGGGAGGGAAGGTTAGAGTAACACACTAACAAGCTCTGTCAATGACTGGATGGGGAGTGGACAGACCGAGCAATAGAGTGGAAGACCTCGGTCCTTCAGGCTTTCTCCTGGAACTACTGAACACTTCTTGGCACTTGTGAGTCCTATCCTTACCCTCCTCTCATGAGACACCAACTCCAATATCCACAGGAAAGAAAAGGAAAACCAGCACATACCACATCCTACCCAGATGAAGAGATGTTTGTTAGGTGTTATGATCTACTCCCCTAATGCCAGAATTAAACCTGTAGCAACTACAGATAAAATACCAGTAGAGGAACAGCAGCTCCTTTTCAAAAAAAGTTAAAGAATTTTCATTTTCTTATTTCTCTTTTCCCTTCTGTTTTTGAAATTTATCTCATTTCTCAATATACCTTACTTAATACTGCATAGTCATCAGTTTAATCTCATCTACCTCATGGACAAATGGCAGAATTTAGCTCAACAATTATTTACTGAGTATTTCATTTCAGGAAGTGCCCTTGAGGTGCTTACAGCAAGCCTGAGAAAGCACATAGAGAACCATGTGACAAACAGAGAAATACAGTTCTTCAGAGTCCATTATGGGAACACTGGGTGTTACTGGGATGTAAAGAGGATATCCAAGAAAGAGGAGAGAAGGGAAGTGAAAGGTGGGAAGGGGAAGAGAAAGAAAAGGAGGAAGAAGCCTGAGCAAAGAGCTGTGTAATCAGTAGGAGTTAGCCAGGACAGAAAAGGGTGATATCATTTATGTCTACCACTGGCAAACAAAAGGGTTGTCACCAGAGGAGGAAAGCAGATATTTTCCATTATAAAGTGAATGTTATACTCTCCAGCACAGTAACTTAAAGGCTTTTCACCACTGAAAACTAAAAAATAGAATTTCTGGAAACCCTATGCATGTATAATTTTAGTGGGAATTAAACACTTGTAAAGCTATAACTATTCTGGCATTTTATCCTTCCTCTCTCCATCTTCCCTGCCATAAAATATCCACACTAAGACATAATATAATATCATTGACTAGGTTTGCTTTTTAGGATTTGATGGAACACTGAGATGCAGTGTTCTTACTAAGAGAGGCCACTGAACAGAGAAGAAGGTAGGAGAATAATCACACGGTTTGGGATCTGAATGCCAGCTCTGCCACTTAAAAGTTACTTAGCCTCTCAGAGATGGCTTCCTTCTCTCTAAAATGGAGGTAATAAAACAAACCTCAGAGGGCTAGGGAGAAGAGCAATTACATATCAGATTACAGGATTTAGCACAGTCCAGCACATGGCAGCAAGGCTGAGGAAGCGTGTGGCTGCCAAGGCTCAACATCCGTTTTTCTGACAGCCTACGTTCTCCCCACTAAAGATCACGGAACCAAAGTTTATTTTTAAATTATTTGTATTATGTACAAGTATAAAAAGTCTTAAAAAGCAAAACAAGGAACAGTAGTTTTGCTCTCCAAAAAAAAAAAGGTATTCATTATCTTCATTGAAATGTTGATGTTCCTTGGTTTTTTTCCTCCTGCTAAGCTGGTGACTCTAAATGAAAAAAGTGCTTTCTCACCGCTGTGGAAAGGATCACAAAGGATATAGTCATATGCACATATATATTTTTAATTATCATCTCCCAGGCAAAGGAGGGCTTATGTCACCATTTCTGTCTTCTTCCCGTAGTGCCTTAAACAGCACCCAACCCACTCCCTGTGAAAATGACCTCCCAACTTTCCTTGGGTGGACCTAACACAAAATGCATGCCTGATAAACAAGAACCAGTTTTCACCGGACTGTGGGCTGCTGCTGTGGTCAACAGTTATCATTACTGCTGCAGTGGTCAACACCGGTCTCCCTGCCTCCAACTTTCCCCACTTTTAATTCATTCCTTAAGGAGCCCTGGTGGTACAATGGATAAGCCTTCAGCTGCTAACCAAAAGGTGGCAGTTTAAACTCAGCCAGAAGCTCTGCCGGAGAAAAATCTGGTGATCTGTTCCCATAAAGATTACAACTTAGAAAATCCTGTGAGGGAAGTTCTACTTTGTCACATGGCGTCACTATGAGTCAGAGTCAACTCGATGGCATCCAACAACAATTCACTCCTCACAATGCAAACAGCTGGTCTCTTTGCAGCTCTACTTCAACTGTTTGTCACCTCTTTACTCTTCCCCTACTAAACCTCTCATTATTGTCATGCTTGCCTCTTTTTCCCCTACCCCCAAACATACACATAACCCAAGTTCCAGTCTAACCATTTTCTGTTCTTTCCCAGTCCCATTCTTCCCCTTCATTGTTCTGGCTCATCTTCAACTGAAGCCTCCTTCACTGTCCATCCCAAACGCCATATCCTCAGTTCAAACTTCCCTCAGCACCCTGTCAAAAATTCTCCCTTCTCCTTCTCTAATCCTAGAAGCCTCTGTACCACTGTTACGGTACTTATCATGGGCTGCCTGGTGTCCGATATACTTGGAAGCAAGTCATATCTTCTATTAGCCTGTAAGCTTGTTAAGGATGAGGAATATGTGATCTTTCCATAGAAAAACTTCATATTTTGTGCTATATCAGTTCTTCATAAAATCAAATTTTGTTAATCAATTAGATTCTTTTCTCCATGATTTTTTAAAATAACAGAATAACATGAACATTTATTGCAGAAGCGGATGTGTTACCTCCTACAATTCTCTCCAGTTTTATATGAGAGGCAACAGGGAAATGGTTCCACCTTTAAATGCACCAAATGGCATTTCCCTTTGATAATCCAGTGAATGCCACTGGAGAGATAAGGAGAGATGAGTAGGGGATTTGCATGGTGTTGTAGGCTGAATAATGGCCCCTAAAGATATCCACATCCTAATCCCTGGGACCTGTAAATGTTATTTTATATGGCAAAAGAGACTCTGCAGATGTGATTAACGATTTTGAGATGGGGAGATTATCCTGAATTATCTAGTTAGGCCCTAGATGTAATCACAGGTGTCCTTATAAAACAGAGCCAGAGGGAGATTTGACTACAGAAGAGATAGTAATGTGATAGCAGAAGCAGAGATTGAAGTGATGTGCTGTGAAGATAGAAAAAGGGGCCACAAATCAAGGATTACAGGCTAGAAGATGAAAAAGGCAAGAAAATAAATTCTCCCTTCAGAGCCTCCAGAAGGAACAAGCCCAACTGATGCCCTGACCCACTGAAACTAATTTAGGACTTTTGGCCTCCAGAACCATAAAAGAATACTACAAGAATACATTGTATTGTTTTAAACCACTAAATTTGTGGTCATTTGTTACCGCAGTCACAGGAAACTAATACATATGGTGAACATTTAGCCTTTCTGGGCACCACACTGTAACACAGTAGTTCTCAAAGTAATGTGCCTGGACCAACATCAACATCTTCATCACCTGGGAACTGGCTGGAAATGCAAATTATCTACTGTATCAGCAACTCTGGGGGCAGGCTTGACAATCTGAGTTTCAGCAAATCTTTCAGATTATTTTTTTGAAGCATATCCAAGTTTGAGAACTACTACTCTAATATTTTCTCTTTGAACTCGGTAATTAACAGGATATTATGGATTTTTAAAGGATGAAATAACAGAGGATCACCTCATTGAAACAAATGCTATGAGAACACACTGTAAAAAATAGCAGGCACATTCCAAATACACTACTACAGCACAGATAGCAAAAAATGTCTTCATAACAACAACATGAGAAGCTATTACTAATCTAAAATCGATTTCCTCTGTGCTTAAATGTTTGTGCCAGCAAAATCAATTATGAACGCATTCTCTGGAATCAGCTATTAATATTTTTTAGACAAAACAGATTTTAAATCAATGGAGCCATAGATTAGTACTTTTTCTCACAAGGCCAATTTCTCTATTATTCAAAGGGAATCTATTCTGTACTCCTATCAATTTCTTGGCCTAGAATTGTCACACTGAGGGCAGGAGAATAAAATCTTCAATGTTACATTAAGCGTGAATTTTAAAAAAATTCAAATGTAAGTCAGGAGGAATTTATAAGAGAAAAAGAATAGCATTTCCAACATGATGCCTAAAAATGGCTATTGTGTACAACTTTTGCATAATAGCACCACATAATATCTACTGAAAAAAGTCATATTTCACATCACAAACAGCTACTTTTTGGATAATGAATGAATGTTACATCTTGATAAGACTTGGCCAAGCTCCATAGGGTTTTGAAGAATAATCAACCAGCATCACACATAAGCTCTATTCTTAATTTCTACATTCTCATCTAAAGGGCTATGCAAGTTATAAGTACTCCGTAGGACTGTTTTTCTTTGTGGTAATTTTCAGTAATCAGAACTTTGTCATTACTTGCTGACCACACTCTACGCTTATCAACACTTCGTGTATTACACAGAAATGAAGTAGAAGAGTCCATCCTCTGGGGTCAAAGAACTGGCTACCAAGGAAAGGCAAGTGGGAAAGCATTTCTCTGCCTTGGACAAAAAAAAAAAATACAAAATTATTTTTAAATTGAGTCGACAGGAGCCAAATCAAATTGTATCCCACAGCCTTTAGTAATTTTGTTTTTACATGGCCCTTTTTTCATAATACAAATGAAATCAAATTAATTATCAAAAGACAATTTTATCAATTTCCTTACAGCTTCACCTGCTACGCTAAGAAAAAAAGTAAGTTGAGGGTGGGAGGAGCCATGATTAGGAACAAAGTGAAAGGAGCTATTTCTTGCTTCATGCTTCAGATACCAATGATAAAAACACCTCCCTCCCCCCACACACATGCACACACACACGTGTACCTCAGTACTGCAGGCTAGTTATTAACTCCTCCCATTTGTATTGATGAATAGTTGGTACCAAACATAATATTTCTGCTAATACTGAGCACCATACACCCTATTAAGAAACTCTATGGTATGATACTGTTGAAAATGTATTGTTTACTCTTAACCCCTTAATAAAGGCTCTGCTGTGGAGGAGAATACACTTCTACAAAGGGGAACTTGAATACACTTCTACAAAGGGGAAGTTGACAACTAACAACAGGGCTGTTGACTGGAGAAACAGACTATGTTTACTTACGTGGCGGTTACCAAATGCCCCTACTATCCAAGTCATTATAAAGACAATTCCTTGAATATTACCAACTAATGGCTTTAAGCAATACGGACCTGAACTCTTTTCTGGACATACGGGAAAGTGTAAAGTGAAACAGCAGTATTCTACTCTGCAACTTTCATTATACCACAAGGACACCTTGTACTATCAAGGAAAGGAGGAACATATTTTGAGCTTTCACTTCTGGGATCTAAGAATCAGTTTGATGGTCCCTGTATTACTCTTAACACTGTAGTAATGGAATCCCTTAGACTTTGTGGAGCAGCCTTCAGTCACCTCCTAGTGGTGGGACCCTGGATATCAGTCATCATCTTTACCAACCAGAATGTTCAAACACACATACACTACACACACTCCTTTAGACATAAGATAAAAATACTGGAAATCCCCAACCAACTACTCGGAACAATGTCAGTTCTAAGGGTAGACTTGGTTGGATGTACTAATCATATGAGTGGATGAGTTTAGGCCAGCACTCAAACTATCTACCAGTTCAGGGAAAGAAGATAGCTTTATTTATGTGTATTTTACTGCCAACTCTATGTACCATACTAATGGGAAACAGGGCAACCACAAAAACATGAGAATTCTCAATTAATCTCCCTACTTGATTTCAGTCAATTTTTCTTTCCCCCAAAACTTTTTAACAAAATTGTTACAAAACAGCAAAGTGACATATTTTTCATTTCATTACTACAGTTTTTGTGAATTATGTACTATATGCTTAGCAGGATATCAAGTACATAAGGCTTGAGCACCTGCCTTGAGCAATACATGGGTGTGTGTATGTGTATGGACTGTGTGTGTGTGTGTGTGAGAGAGAGGGACAGAAAGAGACAGACAGATGGACCCACTATATATATGTATCTTATTGGTTGTGTTTCTCTGGAAAACCCTGACTTCCCTATCAATATCAATCCATTCTCTTGGACTCAAACTGAATGCTACTTCTCCATGAAGTTTTCTTTAACTTCCTCAACTGGATTCCTCTTCTATGTTCAGATAGTACTTTGTATTTCTATCATTTGTCATAAAACCTCATATCATAAGTATTTATAGACAAACCTTAACTTCTCTGCTAGATTATAAGATCCTTGAGGGCAGGAACCATGTTTTCCTCTTTTCTTTATCTACCACTATGCCTTGCATATAGTAGGTTTTTAATAAATGTTGGCTAAACTGAATTAAGTTCCTATGCTACTGATGATCCCAGGAAAGGGAAGAGCAGTAATAACATTAGCTCCATAAGATCAAGGACTCAAACTGTGTTGTTAACTGCTTTATCCATGATGCCTAGAAAAATTGTCTGTCACAGGGTAGGTGCTCACAGATACTGAAAGCAAGAATGAACAAATGAACAGAGATCAGTAGCTACCATCATTAATGAACAGAAACTCTTGGAAGCAGCTACGAATGGAATGCACTAAAAACAACAGCTTTTGATCCCCAAATTCCTTTGGTCCACATTTCCAAGCAGCAACATGAGGAGATTGCTTTATATGGCAGCTCCAGGATTATCAGAAGCCATCATTATGTTCTATTTTTTTATTGAAGTGTAACTTACATAAAGTGCACAAATTTGAGTGCAAAGATATTACCTACACGTCTACATATGTATATATCTCTGTCACTACCACCCAGATCAAGATCTAGAACACTTACAGCACATCAGCAGGCTCTTTCATTCCCCTCCCAATAAAACCACCTCTATCACCATGGATTAATTTTGCTTGAAAAAAAAAAAAAAAAACAACCATTATTTTTATCCTTTCTGTTGCTCACTGCCTAAGGAAGCCTAAATTCCTTGAGGACGAAGTGATCACCTTCTCTCTTATTTAGAAGAGTCATTCCAAGGTGACTGGTATCACCTGGCTTGTGCTCAATAAATCCTAGACAATGATAGAAATGGCCCCTGCCAGGCAGGTCTATTCTCACACACATTAATAAAGGAGAAGGGCAGAAAAATGAAAACAAAACAGAACATCACTAAGCCATTCAGAGTGGGACTAGCAGACCCAGAATCCAGATGCTCCTGAGCCAGAGTTTCTCTGGAGCCACGTAATAGAGCCATAATCAGAGCATGAGCTGGCTGAATTGGAATGCCCGCTGTTCTGCACTGCATCAAACACTTGTCCTATGTACCCCCCACCCTATCCCAAGCACACACAGACAAGACTGGCCTTTCCCTGCAGAGAAAAGACACCGGTTTAACAAGCACACGTAGATTATCTCATTATTGCCCCCAGCTGTTGTTTTTAAGTAAAGAACATCTGGTTTGTTTCATTATTGTTGCTGATGAGAAAAATGGTTTATGATGATGATCATTGTCTGAGAAAGCCATTAGCTCTCAGATTTTATTAAAACAAACCTGAATAAGAATAATGCTTTCCTTGTTGGATTCAGTAAATGATTTTTCTTTAGGTGTCAGAGAGGGACCAGATGATGATTTGGCTAATGCAGAATGAGGGTGGAGGTACAGATTTTGATACATGGATCAATATTTCATATCAAATTACCTGAGCCCTTCTGTGAGTTACTAGTTTTCTATTCCCCTGGAAACAGGAGTTGAATATAAATGCAATCCAGTTCTCAGGCACTGCCCATAGCCAAAGAATGCTTATAGAGTTAGCTTTGTTATAGTGTATAAACGAATACCAGTGCTTTTCAGAATCAAGTTCAGTTCTAAACTTTTGAGAAGTATCAGTCTATGCCTTTAGGGGACTGTCTAAAAATGAACATCATATTTTAATGAGTGTTATTTTGGTAGTCTCTGAAACAGAAATTCATTTTTTCTTTCTTTTTTTTTGAGAGTTTCTACGAAGTTGATAATTTATTAAGTTAGAAGGAGCCCTGGTGGTGCAATGGTTAAGCACTCAGCTGATACCTGAAAGGCTGGTGGTTTTCAACACTTTAAAAGCCACCCAGTGGCCCTGCGGGGGAAGACCTGGCGATCTGCTCCTGTAAAGATTACAGCCTAGAAAACCCTGTGGGGCAGTTCTACTCTGTCACATGGGGTCACTGAGTTGAAATCAACTTGACAGCACCTAACAACAACAGTTGAAAAGATCCATGGCTTAGTAAAGCACCAAATCTACAAACCCTTGTATAATTACATACGAGTGAGTAGCTATCACTCAGTAAGGCACCAGTCACCACTTGTACTTGGGAAACAACAAAAGAATCCCTTCTCCACACAAAAAATCCATTTCAGCATTAGGATCTCCTGCAGGTCCTGAAATCTTTCTTTCTGCTTCACTGCCTGGAAAAAGCTGTCTGAGTGAAATGTCATTCTCACAAGATAGAACCTCAACACAGACAGAAGACAACCTGGGGAAAAGGCTTCTCCATGCTCTTTAAATTTTGCACAACAGAAATTAAATATAGCATCTCATTAAACACAAAGCTATAAGCTATAACCTCAATGCTGTTAAGATGCCTTTATCATTGGAAGTAATTTTAATTTATCCTAAGTAATGAACAATTTCACCCATAAGCATATTCCCCAAGCTGTACAAAGTAATGAGATGTCCCATCCAACTTCTTACTGTGAACAGGATATTAATGGTAGAAAGTAAAATGTATCATGTGAAAATCAGGGAACAATTTCTCAAGAAATCCAAAAAGATACGCAGCAAGGCACAGATTCTGGTCTCTGCCAGTGTGACTTCATTTGGAAACAGATAAATAAAGCAAGCGTGGTACTTAAGTTTGGGCCCTTGAATATAATGAGTATGTTTAATGCTGTAGTCTTAATATAGGTATAGTTATGAGTCTTTTGCTTCTTCTTGTTACCTGGGCAATCTTGATCAAGAGAGTGTATCTACAGTCAGTAATGAAGACTGGTTACAGGTAGGTCATGATGCCAAAAATAGGAAGTATTCTTTAATTCCCTCAATTGGATTCCTCTTCTATGTTCAGATAGTACTTTGTATTTCTATCATTTGTCATAAAACTTCCCACTTAATAGCTATGCAATCTGGGGCAAATTACTGACACTTTGTAAGACTTGATTTCTTCATCCAGAAAGATGAGGAGTTATATTGTACTACCCATGAGAAATGAATGTTAAGTGAGCAACATAATGCCTGGCCTATAGTGGGTGTTCAGTACATTATAGGTATTATTATTCTTGTCGTCGTTGTTATTTACTGATTTGAAATTTCATCCTAGCTTTGTACTAAGCCAGTGTTTCCAAGCTGTTATCCTACTCCCAAAAGAGGCTGGACTTTCATTGTGAGAGTGTTTAAAAGTGCTATGTGGAATGTGCAAGCTTTTTTTTTAAATATGGAATGAAAAACTACAAGTTATTATCTAATACAGGCCATATACATCTGCTATGGAACTAGAGCTCGAACCTTACTAAGATCACACCAAAAAAAAAAAAACAAAACCTACTGCCATCAAGCTGATCTCAACTCACAGCAACCCTATGGAACAGAGTAGAATTTCCCCATAGGGTTTCCAAGGAGCAGCTGGTGAATGTGAACTGCCGACCTTTTGGTTAATAGCTGAGCTCTTAACCACCACACCACCAGGGCTCCCAGGATCACACAGGAGAATACAAAAGTTCCTTAGAAAGCCTATGCTGGGACCATTCTGGGCCATTGTGGGCAATGAGTCATGTAAAGAGAAACTTGAGAGAAAATTCAGGGACTAGGGCAGTGTGAACTAGGTGAACATGAACACCTGGATTTTCTGAACAAGTATCTGTATTTTTTTGCCATTTACATGGAACTCAACTCTTAATTTTTATTCTTTTTCCTCTTAAAAATTCACAACTTCAAGTTCTTACATAAGAAGTTATATCTAAACTTATGCACAGTCATTTCCATTCTAATTCCCACATCTTAGGGAGAATTTTTTTTAATAGAAAAGAAAGTATTAAAGGCATTTTGAAAAAAATGATAAAAATTAACCATTTTTACCTATTACCTTCTATTTATTTACATACATGACTATCACAAGCAAAATCTACAAATTAGTTTGTTACTTATTTTCATGTAAACTTCTACCAAACATTTTGTTTTCATTTTTAAGCAGTTGTATGGTATTTTGTAATTTTTGTAATCATTTAATTAAATAATTACACTAATATTAGATATTAATATTGTTTTAAGTTCCGTTTTGGATTTGCTATAGTATGGGGGGGTCATATGTGCATATGTGTATATATTTTTAAATTACACCAAATAACTTTACACATATATATTGTTTTGCTTCTATGTAATTCTTCCCCCACAATAAATTCACACGAGTTGACATACTGACTCAAAGTATATTAACATACTTATGGTTACTATTTATCATAATGTTGCTTTCTAAACAGGTTGTACCAACATATCATAATTATCAGAATTTCAAATTCTTCATTGAATTATGGCATATGAGTTAAAAGATGTCCTATTAGTCCACACTATTGGCTTTAGGGATAAAGCAATTAAGTCCCAAAGAAATTAAGTGACTAGCTGAAGGTCACAAAGCTGATTAATGGCAGAATTAGATCTCAAACCCAGGCCTTCTGACACCCACTTTGGGCCTTCACTATATCACATTATCCTTAGTTTCTTAATGGCCTCAGAATGCTCCCCTCAGATAGAATTCCAGCCATAAGCCAACACAGAAGGAAAATAAAGTAGGGTGAATGAAAGGTATGAAAGGAATCAGAACATATGAAAGAGGGGACATATGGGTAGGAGGGAAAAAGGAAGATGTAATAAGGAGAAGCATTGAAGAAGCACTTCCTAAGTCATTCCAGATAATTTCTGTTCCAGAAGTATGTTTATTTTATTTACATGCATCAAAGCATGGCCACGACAAGGGATCCTACTGTCTAGGAGGCACCAGAGTATTTAAACGTTTCAAGTCAAGGGAATATAGTAGACTTAGGCATTCACAATTCCCAGCAGAGCTTACCTATTAAACTACAATAATCAGTGTTATGCCTTACATTTCCAAAGTAGTTTATAGCTGCCAAAGCACTCCTACACACAAGCTGAGGAAGTATCATCTTCCCATTTTACACATGAGAAAAACATGGTTTCAGAGAGCAAAGGTCCCATTTAGGATAACTGCAGGGCCAAGGCAGGAACCTCAGTTTTGACTTCTAACTTAAGGTTCTCGCATACTGATGCTGAATTTTATTTCTCAGTGAGTAAGGTGAATTTACCAATAAGAAACAACAGATAATAATTATTACTTGAGCTGTTTTTTGAAACTTGTTCTCTAAGTTTCTGTTTGTTTCTTAACTGACCTAGCAATTTTAAAGACTAGCAGATCGGCTTCTGGTTTTCCCTCAGGCAAATCAATTCATCCTCAGAAGTTGTTTCCTCTTTTCTGAAATGAGAAATTTGGGATTGTTGACCTTTAGGATCCCTTCTAAACGTTATCATTCTATGTCATGTGCACTTTTTACAAAACCACTTGATGGAGCTGTTTTCTTAGGTAAAACTCTAAATTTCAAGCCTCCTTAATAAAGCAACATATTCCAAATAATTAAAAAGTGTAAAACATGGCATAAAGAACAAAATAAAAAAATGGACACACATTATATTGGCTGGACAAATTTTATTTTCACTATCGAAATGAGCAAAGGGATGACAATCCTATTTCCACCTCAGAAAGGTTCCAAGTTAACCAATAAACAAAAAGGAACACCCTGAAGCATGATATCAGGGTAGAATTGCAGCTTTGTTTGCTGGTGAACTTTGAAAACACACCACATGATTAATAAAAGCCAATGTCTTAGTTCAGGTCAGGTTCCAACAGTCTAAGGAAATGGGCAAAGTGCTCAGTCTAGCAGGGTACTTTCCAAACTGTGGGTTGTCACCCAGTAATCAGTCATGAAGTCAACATCATAGGTGGCAACATGCATATTTTTAGAATGTAATAAAATAAAAAATATCAGAGAACATTGCAGAATGTAACACATATGGTAAGGCTGGGCTTGCTATTAAGATGCTCTTTCTCAGCTTCAGAGCTAGAACTTTGCACATCATACTTCTGCTGGCTCTCAGGAGCAGGCTCCATGTTGAGTTTGGCCTCTAGGAAGAACTAGAGGGAGGCTGGAGGGTCGCAGGAGGAAGATGGGACTTGCTCCTTTCTGTTTTGCTTCCTGTTCTTGTCAGTATCTCCAAGAAATGCATCTTCACCCCAGTAGTAACAGTTCCTTCCAGGAGTGGCAGTTGGTTCCAGTTTGCAGTCTTCCACATTCCCAGAACCAGCTGCATCATACTCTCTTAGAGACCAGCTGGTCAATGTTCTCTCCCTTAAAGGTCTGGTCCAACTCCACGGCCCCTCCTTCAAGCTTCTGGATTCTGATAATTCCAACCTCCTCCTTTTGTTCTCCGGTCCTCAATACGGTAGTTGCTCCCTGCTATTATTATTTTTTATTGTGCTTTAGGTGAAAGTTTACAGCTCAAGTTAATCTCTCATACAAAAATTTATACATGTATTGTTTTGTGTCATTAGTTGCAATCCCCACAATGCGACAGCACACTCCCCTTTTCCACCCCGGGTTCCCCGTGTCCATTCAACCAGTTCCTGTCCCTTCCTGCCTTCTCATCCCTCCCCCGGACAGGAGCTGCCCATTTGGTCTCGTGTATCTGATTGAACTAAGAAGCACGCTCCTCACGTGTATTATGTTTTGTTTATAGTCCTGTCTAGTCTTTATCTGAAGAGTGGGCTTCAGGAATGGTTTCAGCTGTGGGTTAAAAGAACGTCCAGCGGTCATAGTTTCAGGGGTTCCTCCAGTCTCTGTCAGACTGTTAAGTCTGGTCTTTTCACACAAATTTAGTGTTCTGCTCCACACTTTTCTCCAGCTAAGGAGAAAATATTTTCTAAGGAAAATATTACTCCAAGAGACTAAAGGACCACATACACCAGAGACTCCACCAGCCTGAGATAAGAAGAACTAGATGGTGCCTGGCTACCACCAATGACTGCCCTGACAGGGAACACAACAGAGTCCCTGACACAGTGGGAGAAAAGTGTGGAGCTTCCTGCTTTTGCTATTACTACCTCCATGGTACCTCAGTGCAATGTTAATCCCAGTGTGATCTACAGATTAGTTTCTGTGCTTGAAATGTTTATTATTCGTCCATGAAGACACAAGGAGTTTGCACCACAATGTAAATTATATCACTAAACACACTGTTTAGTTCAGCTGACCTTTTTTCATAGGTAGACTTTCTCCATGAAATAAGCAGTTTACCTGCTGGTGCAAGTTCCTTATCTTATCGCAGATTGGTAGCAAATAGTCAGCAGATCAATTTATTGTGAATAAAACAGCCTCAGTGATCCTTTGAGTTCTGGCTAATGATTCATTATATTATATTTACTCTTAAAATGACTGGTGTGGTTTCATCTCCTGATGTTACCCTGACTGATTCAAAGGTTAACCAAAAACCAAACCCATTGCCATTGAGTTGATTCCAACTCATAGTGGCCCTATAGGACAGAGTACAACTGTCCCATATGGTTTCCCAGGAGTGGCTGGTGGATTCAAACTGCTGACCTTTTGGTTAGCAGCTGAGCTCTTAACCACTGTGCCACTAGGGCTCTACCGATGTCATACTGATTAATTCAAAGAGTAGGCATATGTATATCTTGAGTAATTTTTATTTTATTTATATGCATGTATGCAAAATGGATTGTGATATAAAATGTATTTTATGGTCAAAAGTTTGAAATAAATTGGCCTAAAATGTAGATTATATGAAAAAATATTTACCTAGATCCCAGTTGTACATATATCTACTTTGAATTCCTGTGACACAACATTGAAAATATATATGTAAATCAAGAAACTCATAAAAAATATTCAAAGAATTCCACCCAATACAAACTTTCATATACAAATGAGAATAAAAGTTAATTGAAAGATTAAAAAAAAAATTATCATTGAGTCAATTCTGACTCATAGTGACCCCATAGGACAGAGTAGAACTGCCCCACAGGGTTTCCAAGGAGCAGCTGGTG
>NW_004443973.1:15645490-15676702 GCF_000243295.1 Trichechus manatus latirostris
ATTTCCTACTAACCTAGCAATAATTTTACTTCATGGTTTACTAACATGTCCGTAAGGTTAATGCCTTTAGGGTTGACTTCCATCATCAGAGTTAGTGCTATCTGTAAAAAAAAAAAAAAAAAAAAAAAAAACTGAAAAAGCAAAGACAATATATTAAAACACACATACCTGAGCATTGTTACATCACTATAAATGAGGATCATTTTATTTCTGATCATGAAACTACAGAAAACATTTTCTCTTACAGTTTTTTTATTTTTGTTGTTGTTGAAAATATACATAGCACAGAACACACAGCAATTCAACATCTCTACATGTACAATTCAATGACATTGATTACATTCTTCAAATTGTACAACCATTCACATCTTCCTTTTCTGAGTTGTTCCTCCCTCATTAACATAAACTCACAGCCCCTCAAGTTTCTAATGCAATCTTTCCACTTGCTATTGTCAGTTTGATCTTATATAGATAGATCTTAAAAGAGCGCAATGCTCAAGGCAGACATTCTTTACTAGTTAAGCTAAACTATTGTTTGGTTTTAAAAGACTTCAGGGGATATTTTTGGTTTAAGGTTTAAAGATTATCTCAGGACAATAGTTTTAGGGGTTCATCCAGCCTCCATGGCTCCAGAAAGTCTAGATTCCATGAGAATTTTAAATTCTGTTCTGCATATTCCCCCTTTTGATCACAATTCTTCATGCTACAATATGGATGGAGCTTGAAGATATAATGCTGCGTGAATGAAGTCAATCACAAAAGGACAAATATTGTACAAACTCACTTATATAAAAAGACAAGAACAGGCAAATATATAGAGACCAAAGTTTATTATTGGTTACCGGGGTGGGGGTGGGGGAGTTATTACTTATGGAGCACTGAGTTTTGGTTTAAGGTGGTGGAAAAATCACTTTGATTTACAGTTGTACAGCCAATTAATGCAACTACTGTCAATAAGTTGTACACCTGTAAAAAGTTGAATTGGCAAAAGCTGTATAATATAGTTACAACAATGACAAAAAAAACAAAACAAAACAGACTAGCTGCTGAGGCTGCTTAAGTACAACCAAATACTTCATGAGATTTGTTTTCTTGGTTTAGAGGTTTAGGGTCATAGTTTCATGCGACATCCCAGTTAACTGGCCTAATAATGTGTTTAGTGCTTCTGCTCTACCTTCTAGTTCATTGTGTGGTGCCTAGAGTCTTAAACGCTTGCAAATAGCCATCCAGGGTACAACAACTGCTCTCTATTCGCCTGGAGCAACAGAGGAAGAAGGAGAATCAGGAATAGGAGGAAGAAATGGAATGTGTGGCTAATTGATCCCATGAACAACTGCCTCCTTTGCCAGGAGACCAGAAAAACTAGATGGTGCCCAGCAACCATTACAGATAACATTTTGTTGATTTCATATAAATGAACACACATATACTTTTCAGGGTGTCTGAAATTTCTGAAAACACAGGGACATTTATTTCATTATTATCATAGAACTCTTCATGTGTAGGGTGACATGAATATAATTTATCACTCAAACTGGGTCACCTTTAGAGTATAAGGTGGGGGGGTGTTATGGATTGAATTGTGTTCCCGAAAAAGATATGTTGAAGTTCTAGCCCCCAGTACCTGTGAATGTAACCTTGTTTGGAAATAGAGTCTTTGAAGAGATGTTATCAGTTAACATGAGGTCATAATGGAGTAGGGTGGGTACTGATTCAATATGTGGTGTCCTTATAAAGGAGATTGAGAGACACAGAGAGGAAGATGAGCATGTAATGACAGAGACATTCAGCTGCAAGCCAAAGAATACCAAGGATCATAGACTGTCACCAGAAGCTAGGAAAGAGTCATGGATCAGATTCTCCCTTAGAGCCTGTGGAAGGAATCAGTACAGCTAATACCCTGATTTTGGATTCCCAGCCGACGGAACTGTGAGAAAATGCAGTTCTGTTCTTATAAGCCACCCAATTTGTGGTACTTTATAATAGCAGCCCTAAAGAAACTAATACAGGAGGTAACTGTCCAGCACCCTGAGACAGCTTGTATGGTCAGCCAACTCATATGGGAGGTCAGTCCGTACACTGCTCCAAAGATACATTTACACATCAACCACAGGAGAGATAACATAATTGGGATTAAGTAAAAACACATTAAGTAAAATGGAAGTACAAGAGATAAATATTTCTCTATGTTTCTAGATATCTGGCATATGAAAACATAATTTCTATGTCACATAGTGCCTTATGCCATGATATATCCTTCAACTTTGCTCAGAATAGCTGAAATATTTATAAAACAACGTTTACATGGCAGCCATGAATGCATCTCTTGAGTCTTCCATTGTTGGGGGTGTAAGTGAAAGAAAATGAAGTGTTTAGATGACATGTAACTTTCACGTCTAAAATTCTGTGATTTAAAAAATTATTTTACCTATTCATTAAAGATTCTTTATCTATTATTGTGGGTATATGGTGCTTTGCAAGAGTAGGCACTTGGTAAATATCTCTTTAACTGAATCATCAAATTTCAGGGTAGGAAGGGCAGTTAAAGTCACTTAATTTACTCTAGAAGACGAGTTTTATCAGGTTTAGTTGACCTGAAGGCAGGAGAAAACTGGACACAACAGGTTTCCCAGAGATTTTTGTAACAGCCCATGCAATAATCCATATGTTCCATGCTTGGAGTAAGGAGCAGCTGTGGCCTCTCATCTCTTGAAATTGACTTATCATCTTAGTATTTTATGGGAATTTTCTTACTATAGTTTTTGGAAAAATCTGAAAGCAAAGATAGATTTATCTTGTATTGATGGAAATGTGTGTATCTTATTTTAAAACATTTAGGGTATTCTGAAAAATTGAATTAGCTTGCTTTGATTATTTCTGATGCTGCCTCCATAATTAATTTTTTTCTCTCAGTTTTTTTTTTTTTTTTTTTTTTGGGTTAGTTGCTGTTGAATCAGCTCCAACTTGTGGCGACCTTATGTCTAACAAAAGGAAACATTACAAAGTCCTATGCCATCTTCACGATCATTGGTATGTATGGGCCATTGTCCTGGCTAATGTGTCAATCTTTAGACAGGCATTATCTTAGTTATCTAGTGCTATCATAACAAATACCACAAGTGGGTAGCTTTAATGAACACAAATTTATTTTCCCACAGTTTAGGAGGCTAGAAATCTGAATTCAAGGTGCTGGCTCTAGGGAAAGGCTCTCTCTCTCTCTCTCTCTCTGTCGGCTCTGCAGAAGGTCCTTGCCTCTTTTCAGCTTCTTCTGTTTCTAGGTTCCTTGGTGATCATGTGGCATGTATTTTCCTTTCCATTTATACTTGCTCGTTTGCTTGTTTAATCTGCTCTTTTATATCTCAGGAGAGATTGATTTAAGACACAACCTAGACTAATACTGCTTCATTAACATGACAAAGAAAACTCATTCCCAAATGGGATTATAATCACAGGTATAAAAAAAATCAAACCTGTTGCCGTGGAGTCAATTCTGACTCATAGGACAGAGCTGCCCCATACAGTTGCCCCAGAGAGTTTCCAAGGAGTGGCTGGTGAATTCGAACTGCTGACCTTTTGGTTAGCAGCCATAGCTCTCAACCACTGTGCCACCTTATGATTTATAACACATATTTTTTGGGGACACAATTCAATCCATAACAGGCTCTATATTGTCCATCCCAAGAAAGTTAATAAAGATATATTCTAAATTTGATGTTCTAAGAATAGGAACAACTACTTGGTTAGGTCAAGTTTGTTAACTTAATCAAAGAAGGAAGACATTCGGAAATCATGTTGAGGTTAGGGCAGGCTGGTGAAGTGGAGAATGCATTGGAGTAGGAGACAGCAGTGTGTGTTTCATTGCAGGTTCAGCCTTTAATAAACTAATGGTGTGACCTTTGGAATGCCCTCTACTCACTCTGGATTTCTGCTTGCTCAGCTGTGAAATAAAAAGGTTGGACAAAATGGCTTATAAAATCCTCCACAGCTATTTTGGTTACATGGATTCTATGTTTTCTCTTATTGAATGTAACATTTCTATATCATTTATGACTAAAACTAAATCATATAGCTCATCCAAAACTGAGTCATCATTCAAGAAAATACCCCAAATGCAAATTCATTCATCAAGAAGAGCAATTTCTAGGTTTTTGTTTCCTTTCTTTCATTTTTTAAACATTTGTTATAACCATAGGCAATCAATAGGGAACTGGTATACACCTGGTACAGTCTAACGACAAAACAATTTCTAAGCAAACATTCTACTGACATGCTCTCTTACTGCCTTACATAGAGCCATTGAGGACTGTGAACAAGAACTATTCCCATTCTATTCATTTTGTTTAGAGACAGAGTGAATCAGAATTAAGAGTCAAAGTGCTTCCTGTTCAGATGACAGATGACCAGGATTGCAGAATGAGAGCTAAAGGAATCCACATCCTGCAGATCTATAGGAAGAGAACAAAAGTGCTCCTGGCTTTCACCATCTTCCCTTGCCCACCATCAAAGCCCTTCACCAATGAACCAGACATGAATTCCAATCACTGGCCAGTTAGGTACTTGACATTCCCACACATTGGAATTCTCCCATATCAGCTGAAACTTCAACCAACCAAATCTATTCCCTTTCCAAGGTAATAAAGTTGTAAGCATAAAAGCTCTACAGACAGCCTTTCCATTTTTCCCCCTAGATAAGTAAATTTTAAAAATAAAATAATAGGATTCCAAAATAAGCAGTTTCCACCATGTTTATTTACCCCAGTTGAAACTTTCTTCATACTTAGAAAGCTGACAAAGTGAAGTTTATCCTTTTAAATCTATTCAAATGGTCTCTATGCCATATGGTCTTATTAAGTTAAAAATAAATAAATAAATAAGTGCAATTACCAAAGGAAAAGACAATAAGTGAAAAGAAAGTTTTGTGTAGGAAAATATGATATTGGGACACAACCATTCTTTATAATAGAATTCCTCACAGGCAGACAATATCTGATAACTCAGACTTTAAAAATAAAAACGTACGTGAAATTTTCAACTCAATATTTACAAGAAAATTTACTAGCAAAGCGTGCACAATACTCTATTCAGGAAAAATATTTGTAAAAATAAAGATAACATATATACCATAAAATAATTTAAAAATAATTTCCGATTTTCTGCCACATCATTACTATTGTTAAACGCATGACTATTAGAGTGGCACTAAATAATGAAATACCCAGGAAAAAGATGATGGCAGCCACAAAGAATTACTTTCATAGATAAACTTGCCTCAGTACATACAGGATATAGCAAAACAGCAGCAGAGGAAATATAATCTACAAAATAAACTGGACTTCCCAACAGCAGTTGGTGTTGCACTCCTAATAACTATGCAAAACACTAAAATAGTACTACTGCTAGTGAATTCCTGCAGTGATCACACACATTGCAACAATTGATTTTTGCAAGTTGTGTGATATGAAAACTCTATTCAAATTCTTTTAAAACTTCAGTTGGGTTTTATAAGGTTCCTAATGCCCATAAGTAATAAATAACCAAATAGAGTGGACAAGGGACTTAGGAACATCTTTCACTTGAGAAATAAATTGTTCTCAAAATCTTTTTAGTACATGTCTAAAAATGATTTACCATAAAGAATAAATTACAAATATTTTTGTAAGTCAAATAAAAACCTACACATAATTCTTAAGAAGCCCGACATGATTGTTAAAAATATTACTATTGTCACACACATAAAAAAATGGAAAACAGGTTTACAGTTATGGTTATGTAAGAATTTATATAAAGTAACTTGACAGATCCTACCTTTTTCAGGAACCGGACTCCATAGGTAAATATATAAAGGAAAAATGAAAATCTCCACCTGCAGAAAGTTAAAAATAAAATTCTATGACATTCAGTTTCTATATTTCACATTTTATGAAATACAGGAGAGAAAAAAGTACACTAGATTTGTACCACCCCCCAGCCACCCGGCATTAAATTTAATGAGCAATTTAGGATTAGCTGAACACATACACTCATGTGCATGGGTATATAAATATATTATGGCAAATAGTTTAAATATTAATAATTATATTCATAACCTAAATTTTCTTTCACACGGTTACTATATTTTCTCATTTTCTCATCTCTTTCCCCACCAGATGAATTCCCTCTTGTTAATTACTCATGAGGTGTATGGTGAATATACAACATAGATTTGAATTCTTTGATTCAGATACTAAGCAAGTTTACTTAACTGCAGTTTATTTTAAAAATACTTATGACGTAAAGAAGCCTCAATATCATTAAACAAAGGAAGCATTTTTCTTTGTCTTTTAAAAATATTCATCAACGTGTTTGTAGATGTTAAAGGAAGGAATAAAGAATCCAAATCCTCCATCTGCTGTACAATTGCAAACGATAGCCTTAAACCATTCCAAACTGTGGGTCTAGCTATTAGACCTTCACTTTGTTTTCAATGAGAAAAAATTTGTAAGTCCTCTTTCAATTTTTAATGATTGAAATAGTTTTAGTCTTTTAAAATATAAGGCTATTACAAAAACAAAAAAACTCCCTAGTACTCAATTCCCAATTTTATTTCTTGTACTTTCTGTGTGTGCCTTTAAAAGCTGGCTAGGTTTCACCAAATGCCATTCCCAAGGCTATTGTGGTGGTACTAGTGGTACTTCAGGTAATAGGTTGCAAATGAGAAAGAAACTCGTCAACTAGAGTCCATCAGGAGGCAAATTCCTTTTGGTGTCTATATGTCTACCTACAAATTTCAAATAAGGTAAAAAGAGAAGGTGATTTTAGGAGATTATTTGAGTTACATACACAATTTTCTGGAAGAAAACGATAGGTATATTCAGGTAGGAGGAAAAGAATAACAGCCTCTGAGAGCTGATTAAGACCCCACAGCAAACACAAGTGTCCCTCAGAATTTCACAGGTAGATTCATTCCTCGGTTGGCTGACCCTGCAAACATTCTGGAATTCTAGTCAGAGCTAACATTTACAGAAGACATTTGTTGAACTTTAGGGTTGGAAATCTTCAACTAATAATTCATAAAACCTGAATTCTGGAAGGAACAATAAAACTGATGGAAGTAGTAACGATTCAGCAAGAGCTTCTAAACAATACAGAAAAGCAATGATTAAGAAACCGTGTGTAAAAACTCTCTTGTATGTAAGGATACTTGACTCACTGAAGTATCAAAGTCAAGGACTGAGTTTTAATCCCACCTCTATGATCAACGTTTTTTTTGGTGGCTGGTACTTGAAAGTGTTTTGTGTTTCTTTCTGTCTGGATATACAAATTCTAGACCAGAAGTTAAGTCCATACAATCTGCACAGTCACACAGGGTCCCATGCCTGGTTTAATGCTTTGCTGTCCCTGTCTTGAAATGCTTAGTAATTTTTGAACAAGGGGCTTCACATTTTATTTTGCATTGGGCCCTGCAAATTACGTAGCTGGTTCTGGTTAAGACACATAGATTCTCCTTACTTTGGGCAAACCTATGAATATTCCTTGATCTCAGTTTCATCTCTATTAATGGGAGAGTAGGTTTATATTCTACCACCTGTCAGTTTGTCGTATTGCGGTAGCTTGTGTGTCGCTATAACGCTGGAGGCTATACTACCAGTATTTCAAATACCAGCAGGGTCACTCATAGTGGACAGGTTTCAGGGTAGCTTCCAGACTAAGACAGACAAAGAAGAAAGACCTGGTGACCTATTCTGAAAATTAGTCAATGAAAACCTTAAGGATCATAACAGAATATTGTCCTATACAGTGCTGGAAGATGAGCCTCCCAGGTTGGAAGGCACTACACAACAGCCACGACAATGGATTCAAATATACCAAAGATCATGAAGATGGTGCAGTAGTGGGCAATACTTTGCTCTGTTATTCATAAGGTCGCCATGAGTTGGAATAGACTCAATGGCAACTAACAACAGGTGTATATTATGCTTTGGGCCCCAAGTAAGTAATCTCCACTTCTCCTTGTCTCTACCACTCCCTATTGTATTAAACTACCCTACTTCATGCATTTGCATTACTTTTCTGGCCCCTGGAAGCAACTGAATTTGCAACTACTAGATTATATGATTTACAACAGCTGTTTCAGCTCTTAGACGCTTTTGTAAGTAGGCAGTTTTTATATATAATAAAAATTTTATATAAGTTACTGGAATTCCTACCATCACTGTGCATCTTCATTTTATTTCATCACTAAAATGACCCAGTTTTCATAAGACATAGGTTCTATTTCAGAACACCAATGGTACCATAATTTGAATAACAACTCATGATGAATATTTACAAGGCAGAGTTTACTTCCACACATATGTACAGGAAGCAATATTCTCAAGCATTTTGCAATAAGTAAAAAATTCTTTTTTTTTTTTTTAATTTGTGGAGTTCCATGTGAGTTACAGTTTTAAATGGTGTCTAGTTACCAGCCCATGATAGAGCCTCTCCCAACCTTTCACTAAAATATCTATAAAAAGAGAGATAAATAAATGTGCACATAACCACATAAAAAAAGAACTAATCTTTAATCTATTGCTAGAATCAGAGAAGAATTCTTATAACAGAAAAAAAAAAACACCATTAGATTTAAAAAATGTAATTAGATACTTGCACAGGAATGTTCACTGCAGCATTATTCAACATAGACAAAAAGTGGAAACAACCCAAGTGTCCATCAACAGATGAATGGATAAACAAAATGTGGTATATACATACAAAAGAGTATTATTTAGCCATAAAGAGAAATGAAGTTCTGATACATACTACAACATGGATGAACTCTGAAGGAAGCAGAAAAATCATTATCTGTGTATCTCCCTTTTCCACTTTCTGTCATCTTGTATGGAAATGCAAAAGTCTGTATAAGTCAGAAAACTAGGCAGCTCTCTGAGGAGAACCCATCACCCCATCACTTAGTGATTTAAACTTTCAAAAGGCAAGGGAAAGAAGTACTTTGCACCCTGGGAGTTTCAGTTGCAGAAAAGCAGAGTTAGGGACAAAATGATCTACAGAGTATTTGCATTCTGGTAGTTGGAATTCTTGTATATTCCACCTATAGAATAACAGAGAACAAGACATTGGAGAGAGCTGCTTTATGTGAAACTCTTCTAGTCGATTGGAAATGGGCCAAGGCCTATAAGCATCAACCAGTGATAACGTCAAAGATCTAAAAGAGGACTTTCCGAGTAAACAAGAGGACACAGAGAACGCAGCCAAGGGTAATTCACATACCCTCTCTGTGAGCAAGTCTAGATGGATATTTCCAAATTCAAGAATGAGACTAACAACTAAATGTCAACATGGGCTCTATTAAAAAGTATTGTATAAATATGGAAAGAAACAGCATCTTGAAGATTCAAAGGAAGAACAGTTTCCTAAAATCAACTTCCTAAAGGAATCAGAGGCAATTTTTAGAAAAGTATACAGTAAAAAGAGTATACAGTAGGTGAAAAAAAAAGCATTACAAGGATTCTAAAAATTAAATGATGGAATTATAATCCACATTGGGTAAGTAAAGAAAAATGTTGACACATACATACTGTGTAAAATTAAATCACTGACATAGAGGATAAATTCCCTCATAAAGCAGGAGGAAAGAACCAATAGATAAAAGAAGATGCTAGATCTGGAGGACCAAAAAATATCAAACTATAGTTGTTTCTGAGAAAACTAAAGTGAAGAATTGAAATATAAGTAGTAATCAAAGACACAATTTGAAAAAAAAAATCTGAGCTAAAAAAAGAAAGACTAAATTGTATTCCAAATGAAATCAATTCAAACTCACATTTGGATATAAATTTTGAGTTCTAGGGTAAAGAAAAAAAAAAAAAAAACCCTCAGTTGTCAGGCCAGGAAAAAAAAAGAAAACAAACCAATGAACACAAGTTACTTTCAAAGGAACAAACGGCCAGTTGGTCTTAAATTTCTCCTCTGTATTACCAAATGTCAGAAGAAAGGAAAGATTAAAAGAAATCTATTGCCAGGCAAACTGCCTTTCATTAGTAAAGGAGTATGAAAGACGTTTTCATATATTCAAAGGTTCTGAAAATACATTACTCATTAACCTTTACTACACAATTACTCAGACCCATTCCAACCCACCAAGATATAAATAAAAATTAAGAATTCAAGATACGTAATTTTAGAATGGAGCCCTGGTGGCGCAGTGGTTAAGCATTCAGTTGCTAACCAAAAGGTCAGCAGTCCAAATCCACCAGGTGCTCCTTGGAAACCCTATGGGGCAGTTTTACCCTGTCCTATAGGGTCGCTATGAGCTGGAATCGACTTGATGACAATTGGTCAGTTTTAGAATCAGTGTACTGTGGTTAGCCATAGAACAGCATAAATAATTGCCCTAAATTTGGTTGTCAAATTAAATGCTATTGTTCTTAAGGATAATTTAATATAAAATATTTTAAGGACAACAATCAAGGGATGAATCCTGAGACTAAATTAATGAAAACGGTGAAGAGAAAGAGGAAGCATTAAATTCATTCTTACACAGGAACTTCAAAAGCTGCTGTTAGGTTTCATAGGTGGAGAAATATAGGCTAAAGAAAGTTTCTTTAAAACTTGAAGATGGCACCGGGTTAAAGATGATAAATTAGAGGCACGAATTCACGTCTATGCTTTTGTGACTGTACCACTAAAATGGCAAAAAAGGAATTTTGTTAAATAAGACATAAACTTATAAGGACACAGAAGACAGGAAACAGGACAACCACCCCATTTTGGAGCCTGGAAAGCAGAAAAGTGAGTGGTGGCTGAGTTAGCAGAACCAGGAGCTGAATCCTAAGCTGGCAGTGAGGCATGAGTCAAAAGCAACCTAATTTATACTACAGAATCCCAGGAAGACTCAAGATGAAGAAACAACAACGCTGCAAGGTAGGAACCTCTACTGGAAACAGGCCTACGGATTATCTTGCCCAAGGCCACACCACTGGTAAGTGGCAAAACCAGGATGCAAACCTAGGGCCAACTCCAAAAACCAAACCAATTGCCATAAAGACAATTCTGACTCATGGTGACCCCATGTGTGTCAGAGTAGACCTGTACTCCATAGAGTTTTCAATGGCTGATTTTTCAGAAGTAGATTGCTGGGCCTTTCTTCCAAAGTGCCTCTGGGTGGACTTGAACCTCCAACCTTTTGGTTAACAGCTGTGTGCACCACCCAGGGGATTCTACAGTCAACTCCAAATCCCTCTCTTAACTTCTCCAGAATAAGAGAGCACTTTTTGCCTAGAGAAGTCAATGTGTTCCACTACATTTGTCTGGACTTAGAAACCTTTTATATCCACCAAACCTGAAAATTAGAATAGAAAGCTAGTAAAAACTCCCACCCACTGAATTTGGTTTATGGTCCTTATACAATCAGTCTGAGCAGGGTTCTTTGTTAAAATCAACGTTAATAAAATGTGCCATAAAAGCAGTGAATCAGAGTGTTGAGGTCTTGTGTTTTGCTGCCAGGTGTCAGTCACCCAAATGGCACAGGGACACTCAACTATAGAAGAGGCAGAGTCAGGGAAAGACATGGAGAGCAGCACCCTGAGCTTGACTCAATATGCTTATTCTGGGGAGAGCAGGACAGGTATATAGAGGGGCCATTTATTTAACGCATTTATATACTGCTTTCTCTATCCAAGAAGCTGTTTTAAGTGCTTTACAAATAGTAGGCCAGTTAATGAAACAATTTCACACAAGCAGCTATGAGGTAAGTACTATTATCATCACCCCTATTTTTCCAGATGAGGAAACAAGCATGAAGTGGTCACACAGCTGGCAAGGGAAAGAGCCAGGATTGGAAGCTAGGCAGTTTGGTGCCAGCATTTAAGCCCTTAACCATTAGGCTGTGCTGCCTCTTCCTGATTTTATATACTTGAAAATTGAAGATAATGTATTCAGCTAAAATGGAGCTTCTTTCTAACCTAGTGGGCCTTAAGAGACACGTCATAAGAATGGTCCCTGCCCTGACAAATAGAAACGACTGCTTGCAAAACTGGGGATGGTAGAGGGAGTGCACTGGTGCTTCTTTTCAATACCAGGGCAGCTAAAATAATATTGTGCTTGTCACCTGAAGTCAACAGTAATTACCCAGAGGCCCTTCTCCATCCCAGTCATTCATCTTTCTACCTATTGAACACTTATCCCTCCTTCAGAATACATGTCAAATGCTGGTTGTTTTATGAAGCAGTCTTTTCTGAACATCACAACATTGAAAGCTTTGTAATTCTCTGATATTTGCCTCCTTGCCTCGTCTTTGATTATAGCCGCAAAACTTGGGCTTGCTTGTGAGTTCCAAGTAGGCAAAAATGAGTCATATTTTTCTTTGTACTTCTAATAGCAAACACAGTGCCTTGCAAGGAATAGCTCCTACACTGACATTTGAATTTTTATTAAGGGTAGGAGTACTCCATTTGTTTACTTTTATTTTAAGCAAAATAGTCCTTCATCAAGTAATTTTTTCATTATTTTCAGGAATTGTGCAAATATGAACAATAAATAGGAAAGACATGAAAAATGCTGTTAATATGATCTAAAAAATGATCAATATGGTAGAAGTTTAGATTTAAAAATAGTCAACTCTGGAATATTCTAAGTAATAAAAAATACTGTTACTGGGTACAAAACTAGGTTATACTGTTAGAACACAAAGATTAGTACATGGTTCTTTTGATTCTGAAATTAAATTTATTGATTTTGAGGTATTTCTCATTTCAGCTCTTCCATCATCTAAACTAAAAACAAAACAACTACAAAAACAGGTTAATTCATTTCTTATCAAACACACAAAGACACACAGAGACCCTATAGGAAAGAGTAGCCGTCCCATAGGGTTTCCAAGCCTGTAATCTTTACGGTAGCAGACTGCCCCATCTTTCTCCTGCAGAGCGGCTGGTGGGTTCAAACTGCTGACCTTTCAGTTAGCAGCTAAGCGCTTTAACCACTGTGCCACCAAGGCTCCTAAGGCAGGAGGGTAAATAAGACTTCTCTGCTGTCTTATCTTCCTTTCTCCCCATTATGTAAAGCACACACTAAGAGTGAAATGACTTAGCTAGAATTCTATTCAGAGTTGGTGTCATGAATGTATGCTGCCTACCCAAGCAGGAAATAGCTCCTGAAGGCAAGGATTTGGTCTTGTGGGTGTTTTATAGTAACATCAGTACATTTCTGCACACATAAATCAGTTATCTAACCCCTCATTTTTTTACTTCCTTGATTCCAAGGTTGTTCTTAACAGCTTGGTAGGGGACCCTGGGAGTCCATCCACCACACTGTCTTACAGATGAGGCCACAGAGGTCAGATAGTTGTGGAACTTCCCTACATTCACAGATAACATGGTAAAAGAAAATGGGTCTCCTCATTTTTCATATTAGGTCTCCTTCATCTACATTCTTTTTGTGGCCTTGAAGTGAAGACTGGAAATGGATAACTGTACCATAAGTTTTAGGAAATATGCAGCAGATGGCTGACACACTGCCTATTTTCCAACGAGGCAGTATAATGTTCATTATTGCATAAACGACTAATTTTAGAAATCAAGCCAACATCCCAATTTTTTAAAAAAAATCGCTTGGTTCAGATTTTCGATTGTTTGGATGGATTTTTTGTTTGTAGAACAACATAAAATTAAAACCAAACCTGTTGCCATTGCGTCAATTCCAACTCATAGCGACCCTACAGGACAGAGTAGAACTAACACATACAGTTTCCAAAGAGCAGCTGGTGGATTCAAACTGCCGACCTTTTGACTAGCAGCCAAGCTCTTAACCACTGCGCCACAAAGCCACTGGACATCTTTAAATCATGTTAAAGATGCAGACACATATATCTTATATATCACATATCCTACTCCACAGGCTTTTAGCCAAACTGCCCCTCTCCAAAGATTAGTATTCTTTATACTTAGAACACAGGATTTTGAAGTGAGGGATGGGCATGAAGTCTTAGTTAACTAACTGATTGGTTTCATCTGAGAACATTTATTTAAAGATGTAATGTGATTTTTACGTCAGAATTCTCTTTTTCTGTTACTGGGACATTAATTTTATTACTTGAGTACAATAGAGATATTCATCAGCTAGGGAGAAAGTAAATCGACTCAAGCTTACATGTATCTTCAAGAATGAAATAAAAGTAAGATTAAAGATTCCTTTCTGGAAACTCTGATATGCAATCTAAATTCCCAGGGTAGCTTTCAAACTGTCATTAGCTTAGGAGTCTAAAGAAATACTACAGCTAGGGAAAAATGTTATTTAACCCACGGACCAATTATTCAGACTTGGGTTCTAGCCTCAAGGCAAACATTTCCTGAAATTATTTCTACCTCCATCAATAATTAACTCTGTGACTCTAAGTAATTTTCTCCATTTGTTGAAGGCTCAGCTGTTTTCTTGTTTTGAGAAGCAACAGACTTTATCAATGCAAAGCCATTGAGTTTGGAGGTAAGTTCACTTTTCACTCTCAGGTCAAATGTGAACCTACTTAATTTGAGCAGAACAGGTTTCATTAAACCATTGATTCAAAAACATATTAACCACTTACTATGCCAGGCACTGTCAAGGAGTGAGGAATGGAAAGTTGCATAAGGGAGGCCCTCTCTTGAGAAGAAATTAACAGAAGAGACAGACATGGAAACAAACATGAATGAGAGTCCAAATCTGTGACTCCACTATATCCAGCTCTGAGACTGTTTTAAGATTCACTGATTTCTGTGGCTCAGTTTCCTCACTGTAAAACAGGATTGTTGGGAGAATGAATAAGGAAATTGATGTAAATTACTTGCAAGTGCTCGGGCACACAGAAAGCATTCGATAAATATTGACACCATGCTAATATCTAGTAGCAGAATAACACAGTGTTAAGAGCACAGGCTACAAATTCTGACAGACCTGGGTCAAATTTGGATTCTGTCACTTAACAGCTGGGTGACCTGGGCAATCATAACCATTCTAAGATCTAATCGTGCATTTATAAAATGTGGTATCTTCATAGCATTTGTCTAATGAATATATTAGATGATACGGAGTGCTTGGAAATACTTCCAGCATTAAATAGTTACTGAAATGGTAGCTATCATGCAAAGGGTAGTGTGGGGGCAACGAGTCCCTGGACGGCACAAAGAGTTACACACTTGACTATTAACCGAAAGGTTAATGGTTCAAAGCCATCCAGAGGTGCCTTGGACAAAAGTCCTGGTGATCTGCTTTCGAAAGGTCACAGTCTTGAAAACCCTGTGGAGGGCAGTTCTAATATATGGGTCACCATGAGTTGAAACTGACTAGATGGCAACTGGTCAGGTTTAGAATGTGGGGGCACAAAGGAGAAATTATGCAGTTCTACCAGTGGGTTCTCTTGAGCTGAGCCTGCCTATCTAGGATCATCAAAATGTTGTTACCACGGAAAATATTCTATGGCTCAACTTGTATGAAAAAATTAATTCAGTCTTGCTCTTGTTTCCATGTATGTGTCTTCTTGTAGAAAAATACAACTCTGAACAATTATCAAAAGGTTATATTTGAGATCATCAACTGACTTCTCTTTTTTGATAACATCACATTTATTTCCTGATCTGAGGTAACATGTTTTACTCAAATTCCTTCTCCTTTTTTCACTTATTTATATGAATTAATTTGAAAACTGTAACACTGAATATAAAAAAGCAAATTCAGAAGGATTTGTACATCATAACACCATTTATGTAAAGTTTGATAATATGAAAAAGAATGCTATGTATTTTATGAATGTTTTATATACATATATATATACACACATATATATGTGTGTAGCATAAAAACATACAAGGAAATAGTTCCTCTAGAGGGTAGAGAACGAAGAACAAAGAAGGGGTATACAGGGAGTTTCAGCTGATTCTCTAGTATTTTAGCCCTTTACAACAAGACTGGATAGAGCCGAGTGAGTTTTTGTTGTTAGTCTCTGTATTTTGTTATATTATTCACTGTATTTTAAAATATTTCATTATAAAAAAGATTGTATGATAAGAGTCATGCTCACTAATAACACATTAAATGACTGTCTTTTCCTTCTTTCCCACCTAGAAACCATAAACGACTTGTTCTTCATGCCATCACTCCAAGCATCCTTTCTAAGCATCATAGCTAATTTGACTGTTTACCCGTAATCATACTCATGCTTCTAGGGCTAAAATTTCCACTGGAAGTATTTCAGATATAGTATGCATTTTATATGAGATCTACTGTGCACAGTTTCACAGGCTTAACTTTGATTTTGATTTTATTTTTTATGCTTTGTTCATAGCTTCTATTAACAGTAAGTCTTATTGATTCTGTATTTATTTCTTTATTGGGATTCATCCTTTTCTTTCCAGTCTGTCTACTCTTGTCAAGCACCCAACAAGGTAGAATTCAGCATTGCTGGTACTTGTGCCTTCCCAACACCACTCTCAGTCCCTTACAATCTATCCAAAGTACATCTGCCAAAAATTAGTGTTCACAAACTACATGTCTGTTGGGTCATTCTGCCTATGAACTATCTCTCATTGATCCTAGAATTACCCCTGAACAGAGACTAATAATTGTCCATTTACGTTCAAGTTTGAATGGCCATGATTTGTAGAAATCAGAAAAAGATAAATGAGTATTTTCCAACTAACAATTGTCTAGGGTACTGATTGAAAAAAAAAATAAAATAAAAAAGGGAACAAAACCAATATTGTTCCCAGGTTGCCAAAAATCCACTTAGTCAATATGACCTTGGAGCACGCAGCACCTGGAAATGTCACAATTCTTAAGCGCGCAATTGAGGCAAAAGCAGCCACATATTTATAGTCATCTAGAGTTAAACTAATGTGTAACTTGAACATCAAGAGTACTTTCATTGTTTCTATATAATTGTTTTCTTATCTGAAAACAGACTGAAGACAAAGAGTCACTTGTTCAGTGACACTGAGATTGCATGGGAAAGAAGAAAATGGGGACTAATGAAACTTAAGTTTTCAAAATGTATTACATTTTGATTTTAAGAAGAGGTGAATTTCCCCCTCTCTGTGGCCTTGGCTGGTGTTATTTATCTACTGTGGGCTCTACTACAGTCTTCATAAATGGACACGAGGCTGTGCAACAGACCTTTCACAGGGATATAGCTCAAGACCTCCACTTATCCCCAGTCCATGCCTCTGACTCCAGCATAAAATTTATTTAGTTTCCTCATCTGAAAATGAAGATTAAAATACCTATTTCTTAACTTGGTGAAGGGTAAGACAGTACACAAAACTGGGGAAGCCAGCGCAACTTGTACAAGGCAAGGTCATTGAAGCTACATAGACACATCTGAATTCCCTGAGGGACCATGGTCTCCGGGAACATCTAGCTCAACTGGCATAACATAGTTTATAAAAACAATGTTCTACATTCTACCTTGGTGAGTAGCGTCTGGGGTCCTAAAAGCCTGTAAGTGGCCATCTAAGATACTCCACTGGTCTCACCCCTTTGGGAGCAAGGGAGAATGAAGGAAACAAGATACAAGCGAAAGATTAGTCCAAAGGACTAATGGACCACAACTTCCACGGCCTCCACCAGACTGAGTCCAGTACAACTAGATGGTGCCCAGCTACCACCCCGGACTGCTCTGACAGAAATCACAATAGAGGGTCCTGGACAGAGCTGGAGAAAAATGTATAACAAATTGTAACTCACAAAAACACACCAGACTTACTGGCCTGACAGAGACTGGAGAAACCTCGAGAGTATGGCCCCCGGACATCCTTTTACCTCACTGATGAAGTCACTTTCAAGATTCACCCTTCACCCAAAGATGAGACAGGCCCATAGAACAAAACAAGACTAAAGGGGCACAACAGCCCAGGGACAAGTACTAGAAGGCAGGAGGGGACAGAAAAGCTCGTAATAGATAACTCAAGGTCAAGATGGGAGAGTGTTGACAAGTCATGGGGTTGTTAACCAATGTCATAAAACAATATGTGTACTAACTGTTTAATAAGAAACTAGTTTGTTCTGTAAACCTTCATCTAAAGTACAATAAAATAAAAATAAAAAACAGAAAAAATAAAATAAAATACCAATTTCTCAGGGATGCTAGAAGAATAATGAGAAGAAAAAAAAAAAAAAAACATTGAGAGAGATGGACAAGAAAGGATCCTAGGGCACTGAGTAGGTTTGCTCATCATTAACTTGCCCTGACATACCAGTCTCACCACTCAGAAATTTAAAATCATGCCTCACCCCTGGACTTTCAAGCTGCTTTGAAGAATTATATACATATATATGCATGTGTGTGTATATATATACACACATATACATATGCATACATATACATACACATGTACATGTGTCTACATGTTATGTGCATGTGTGTGTCTGTATGAAAGTTAAATCCATGAAAGTCAAGGATCTTCCAATTGGAAACAAATGCAGGTATGTACACTTTTGATCAATAACTAATATCTTCTACTTAGGAGAATGATGCTCCTTCTCCTTCCTCTCTTAAAGAACAGAATCAGACTAACTCTCATCATTGAGGTTTTCCAACAGAAGTCAATCAATCAGCACTCCTAAATAAGAAAGTAAACCATTTTACAAACCTAACCCACTTATTACAAACATGATGAAATTCTTGGCTGACTGGTTGACGTGATGTGAGTTGTATGCTGACTGGAAGAATTATAAGTTGCCCACACACTGGCTATATTCACACTGCAGCACCTGACGTTTTAAACAAGTGAGGCCCTCTTTTCACTATGAACATGGGAGGGCAGTGAGACTGAGCTTCCAACTTTAATCTAGCATCATGATTTCTCATATTAACTGTTATTACATGGTAACACATGTTAACTGTAAAGCTATACTTAGAAAATAAGTAACAGCATGAAACAAGTATGGGATTGCCAAGGAGGAAACATGGGTTCTAGTCTTCCGCTGATGCTAACTCTCTTGTGTGACCTTGGACAAATTCAGGTCTCTCCTCTGAGGAAGCAACCAAACCTCTAAGGTCTCTTTGAACTCTTACATTTTGAGTCTAAGATTTTGATCCTACATTTGACAAAATTAGCTGTCCTACTTTGCTTGAATCACTGTTGCTTTATGCTTTCACCTTTTGTCCTAACTCGGCATTTCTTGCCTCTTGCACAGACAGCCCTTCCTCTTCTCTGATGCCAGTGATACCCAGGGCTCCATCCTCAACCTTCTTCCCACTCCACATGCTCTACCCAGATGAACTCATCTGCTCCCTGTATGCTGTGTGCCCTAACTGGCCACATAGCCCTGGACACCCAAACACCAGGCCTCTCCACCAACACAGGCACCTCAGACTCAAAATTCAAAACAAAAACATTTGTTATCTTTCTCCCAGAAATCCACTCTGTTTCTGCCTTCCATCTCTGGTAAGGACATTACTGTACACTCAGTTACGTATCCTTGACTCCTTCGTCTCTTTCAACTTCCATGTCCTTTTAGTCATCAAATCTCAAAGTTCTACCTCGGAAAAAGTCCTCTCACTTTTTCCCTTTGCTGCACCTCCTCAGTCTCTGCCCTAGTCCAGCACACCTAACTTTGGTCTTTCTCAGAGAGGTGGGCTAGCATTAGCCAAGCTCCACAGACAGACATTTAAGCCTGGATGTCAATTGATTAATCATGAGAAATAGAATAGTTACACAGTCCAGAATACTCTATTTGGCATGAATGGCAGTTCTTCCTCCTACACGTAAATCTACATAGAAATCCAAAGTATAATCAGGAGAAAATTTACACTTGCAAAACACAGAAACAGAACAAGAGGAGCTGTTGATCCTAAGGAGTGCTGTTCAGCTAAACGGTCTAAGGCACTTTCACAAAAGAGCAAGTCTTACTAGTCCAGAGGCCAAGACTCTTTCTCCCCAGTGCTTAATATGCTCAGTCTATGTCCTCTGTTCCTATTAGGTGCTGTCAAGTTGGTTCTGACTCATAGCCACCCTATGTACAAACAGAACGAAACACTGCCCAGTCTTGTGCCATTTTCACAACTGTTGCTATGCTGGAGCCCATCGTTGTAGTTGCTGTGTCAGTCTATCTCATTGAGGGTCTTTCTCTCTTTTGTTGACGCTCTACTTTACCAAGCATGATATCTTTCTCCAGGGACTGGTCCCTTTTGATAACATGTCCAAAGTACATGAGATGCAGTCTTACCATCCTTGCTTCTGAGGAAAATTCTGACTGTATTTCTTCCAAGATAGATTTGTTTGTTCTTCTGGCAGTCCATGGTATATTCAATATTCTTCACCAATACCGTAATTCAAATGCATCAATTCTTCTTCATTCTTCCATATTCATTGCCCAGCTTTCACATGCATACGAGGCAACTGAAAACACCATGGCTTGGGTGAGGCACAACTTAGTCCTAAAAGTGACATCTTTGCTTTTTAAGACTTTAAAGAGGTCTTCTGCAGCATATTTGCCTAATGCAATACATAGTTTAACTTCTTGACTGCTGTTCCCATGGGTGTTGTTTGTGGATCCAAGTAAAATGAAATCCTTGATAACTTCAATCTTTTCTCCGTTTATCATGATGTTGTTTATTGGTCCAGATGTGAGGATTTTTGTTTTCTTTATGTTGAGGTGTAATCTATACTGACAGCTGTAGTCTTTGATCTTCATCAGTAAGTGCTTCAAGTGCTCTTCACTTTCAGCAAGCAAGAATGTCCTTCACAATGGGTGAACTGTCATGTTCCTGTGCCCTACCTTTTCCTTAGCTGGATAAAGCTAATCAAATGTTGCCCTGCGCTAGCCTGGGATCACGTATTTAAGGTGACCATGAAAAATCTCTCCCCTGATCCATCATATGTTGATCTCTCTCTCTTTTTTTTTTTTTTGGTTTACCTTAACATAGCTCAAGTTTGGAAATAAGAAATACATAGTTTATACTGCTTACAAATATTATCTTCCAGATATCTAAGCTGCCTTCCATTCCCTGAATAGCCCATCCACTTTTATGCCTCAGTGCCTTTGCTCACACCTTTCTGTTCTCCTGGGACTCCTTTTCCTCTTTATTCTAACTCAACGCATCATGATCTTTCTTAAGTTTTCTCTGATCTCCACCTCCCAAGGCAGAAGTGTTTGTTCCATAATAAATTATCCTAACATGTTATTTGCCATCAAGTCAACTCCAACTCATGGTGATCTAAATAATCTATATTATAGTTACCCTTTAAATAACCAACAACCAGTTGAAATATCTGTGTCTTCTACCCAGACTTACACTAGGGTTGCTGTGTCCAGATGCCCTGGGCTGGATTACTATATCCACACTTTTCATATAGTCTGTGTGATCGTGGGCACACCCCTCTGTCTCTTCATCTATAAAATGAAGATGGGCTGGGGTGAGGATTAAGTGAGATACTACTTGGAAAGTACATAGAATAGCATCCAACACATGGCAAGTACTCAATAACTGTTATTTTTATATCTGGAATATTACAAGTATTCAATAAATGACTTCTAAATTAAGTTTTATGATTAACTGTCTGGGTCTGTGCTAATGGTCAGACAAAGTGTCACACTGGAAGGATGACTCTAGGATAGACACTTCATACTGGATTTAAAGAAGATGCCAGTGTAGAGGAGGCCTTCCTTCTACTAAAGTGGTTATGCAGTAGGACATGTAAATTAGAGACTCTTTGTTGCCTCTTTATTAAATTTATGTCTCAGGATTTGGCTGACTTCTTATTTTTCCCTTGTTTGCAGTTTTAAAGTTACTTAATATTTAATGTTACAAAACCCTTGGGATTGCTACTGCACTATAAATCTGCACATTCTACAAGCAGCTCCAAAAATGTTAAGAGGTAGAATTTAGCAGGGCTGGGAAGTGAAAAGTACAGCAGTAAATTTCCATAGCAATACGGTATTATAAATAAGGTATGGTATGTGGATTATTCAATGACGGAAGACGTAAGATGTACAAAATGAGTTTGTGTTTCTTCATGAGTTTTTAGACTCCTATGCATTAAGACATTTTCTAGCTACAAAATATCTAAACTTCAGGTTCATCATCTAATATCTTTAAACCCAGTGCCTCTAAATAAGGGTTGCAAACTTAAATCCCTACAGGAACTAGGCAGGCAGACAAACAAGCAGATGGTTAGGCTTAGCTCTACAAGTCCTGGGATGAATGGCAACTGACACTCAGTTTCAGTGTTGGCAATATGATAGGTGGTACTGGGCACTGTGGTAATTTAAATACCCCTGTGAAATAAGGGCCAATCAAATGTCAAGGAAGAATGCAAATCCCGTGTTGCCAGATTGTTTCCATGTTTCAGAGAAAGCTAGCATTCTGATAGTTTAGATATTTAATATAAAGTCTGACTTTTTTAAATGCTGGCAATTCATTCAATTATAAATATCCTGCAGGCCAAAAAAAATACATCTTGCAAGCTGGAGTCCACTTGCGGCCTCCAGTTCACAAAGTCTGCTCTAAGCTCTTTTCTTTAACAGTATAACTAGGTCCAGTATGTGGCAGAGATATGTGGGATGCTTTATTACTAATGTTAACTCTCTAAAGTATATGAATAAGCCAGAATGGAATTTTCTGCTTTTCTGAAGCATGGAATTTTCAGGGGGAGAATCACTCTCATTGTCTAACGATCTAATAAACTCTTGCTCAGTTCTTGGAAAATGTCTACCCAACAACAAAAATGGAGAGAAGTCAAATCAAAGAAATTCTATTTGTAATTATGCTAACAGATAGATGGCTATTTATTAAAGAAGATTATTGAGGATTTACTAAATGTCAAGACATATTACTAGATGCCAGGAATATAAATATGATAAGACATGGTCCCTTCCTCAAAGAGCTGACAATCTACAAAGCTGTTTCCTGAAGGGCTACAGCTACAAATCTAAGGAAGACATACCTGTTCTAAGGAGTCACTCTCATCCTGTATCTGCACTCCCAGCTTGTGGCAATATCTAGATAGTAACCTCTATCTCAACGTCATCATGCCCTTGTGTCACTAGGAAAAAAACGTCTGCAGAACTCAGTCTTTCCACATCAGATGTGGAAATCTTGCTAACATGGAGACAATCTCACACTCTGCCCCTTCTCTGGGTGAGTGGTGAAAGGGGAAGAATTGGGTAAAGAGACAGTGGAGGGCCAGGCAGGACACAAGCCTAAGAGAAAGTTCCAATGAGCTGAGTTTCTCCAGCATCTGAAGATTTTGCCAGTAACGCAGAGCAGGGGGGATGGGCATCAGTGGTCCCCAACACAGGGGAAAGGGGTGTCATCAGCAGCATGGGGGCCTCTGCTCCGTAGTAGCAGAGTAGTGGAGGAAGACCTCATGGGGCAGGGAACTGAGGGTGGCAGGGCCCTTTCTATTACCTTTCTGACCCTAAAAAGACTTGAGGCTAAAGGATTCTTGACATGATCAAACATTAGTCATGGATGAGCAGCATTTGTATATGTCCCTTTCCTTTTCAAATAAAAAAGTCAGTAATGGTATATCAATATTCACACTTTAAGAAACTACGAAAAGAGATTGTTATTATAAAACTATTCATCATATTGACAAAGATCTGATTATAGAATTGCTTTAAATTTGAAAATGTATAAAGAAGTGAGGAAGGGTACAGGGAATGTGGAGGTAAGGGATGTGAAGGCAATCAGATAAGAAATTTACCACAGTTACTACAGCAAAAGCAGTCCATTAAAGCATCTCATAAATGATGGCATACATTAATGGGAAAACAGGATTCATATTACAAAAATAAAATTTATTTACAATTTTCCTAGAACATCTATACTATGTAATTCAAGGCTGGGCTTTATAACCATAAAGCAAATCGATTCTCAAATGGTTTCCTGTAATCACTCGGACATACTTGGAATGTAGTGGCTAACGTAATAAACATACATTATTTCTCTGCTCCATTGCATGCATGCTTTAGAGTAACAGGGTCCTGTACAGTATTTCCTGGAATCGTAAAAGCTCTTTCATGTAGAACCCTAGGTTAACTGGGGTAGCCCTCCAAGAAAGCAGGTAGATAAGAGAAGCAAGCCATCTTTAGTGAAATAATGCCATGCAGATTTTCTCAGAACCAAGTCTAGAGATTAGGATGTCTTTCAAAAAAAGGCAGATAATTAAAACCTGCAGTGTTCCTAGAAATGGTCTCTGACTCCAAGACTTTGTCCTTTTATAGACAAACTGAGGTGGCTAAAAGAACAACTCAAGAGACACTACAATAAATAGAGTCTGGGCTTCAAAGCTTTCAATAATCAATCCCACCTTTAGACTCCTACCTTGGTCCCCACTAACCCAATGTGTGTGATTCCTGAAACACCAGCCTCAACAACCATTCATCAGTCTGTCCAAAACCAGTCTCCCCTTTAAGGCCCCATTCATCACTTCTCTGAAAGTCTTTCCCTCCTGCTCTAACTCACCGTGCTGTCTCTCTCTCCACAGATTAATCAGGATTAATCACTGCCTCCTTAACATAAAAAAAAAAAAAAACTATTGATCCCTTACTATTTTCCAGGGACTATTAAGTGCTTTCACTCATATAATTCCACCTTATGCATCACAGTAACTCTTCCAGGCAACTGGTATTTTCCCCTTAAACAAATGAGGAAATTGTGGCACAGAGAGCAAACATGGCTCACACAGCCAGTAAATACAGGAGCTGGACACCAAATTCATGATGCCACCCAGGATGTCTGACCCTAATCCTGTGATTTTTGCACTATAGCACTCTATCATTTAATAATAACAATAATGATAAAATAATAGTAACACTTACTGAATAATTACCAACAAGCATGCTCCTAAGCACTCTACATGTTCTAATTCATTTGAATCTCACAATCCTACGAGGTGAATACTATCATTACTCCCATTTTAGAGAAGTGGAAAGACATACAAAGATCAAGTAACTGTTCCCTGTGCTCACACATCTTATAAGTGGCAGAGTCAGAGTCCATGTTTTTAATCAATATGCAATATCGCCCTCATCTACTATCTAATAGTGCCATTTAACTGCTCCCTGAGACTTTAGCTAATTCTATGTTCAATTCTTTTTCCTATATTCCCTGTCATTCTTTTTACATCATAAAGAAAACATTTTTAAAAGAGTGAGGTGTGTGTGTGTGAGAGAGAGAAAGAGAGAGGGAGAGAGATGGAGAGAAAGAAAGAGCTAAAAAAGAGTAGTCCTATTCCTTGGTCTTGGCAGTCCTGAATGGATAAGATCATCAAACCATCTTTGGAAACAATGGTTCAAGATAACTTCTTCCCTTCTACTGATGTTCCTGAAGTCACCTTTGACAGCCACACCCTAAATAACAACAACAAAAGCCAGTTGCCATAGAGTCAATTCCAACTCACAGGTACCCCATGTTTGTCAGAGTAGAATTGTGCTCCATAGGGTTTTCAATGGCTGATTTTTTGGAAACACATCACCAGACCCTTCTGAGATGCCTCTGGGTAAATCTGAACCTTGAACCTTTCGGTTAGCAGCCGAGAGCATTAACTGTTTGCAGCACCTTGGGACTCTAAATGGAAATTGTGAAATAAACAGGGCGAACCTGGAGCTGCCTAGAGCTCTAGCACTGTGTGGGTATCCAAAATAATAAAGTCACCCAAAGAAGTGACACTATTACCACTCTTACAGTTGATTCACTGCAGGAGCTCCACAAGCTACTACAAATCTCAGTTTGGGCTTAAAATAATTTAAACAAGGACAAATATTATAAACTACATCTAAGTCATTAATTTACAATTCATGTTTTCAGAATGCACTGCCCTTTAAAAGACATCATTAAGAAAATGAAAAATGAGCCACAGACTGTGAGAAATATCCGAAAGTCATATATCCGATAAAGGACTTATATTCAGAATATATAAAGAGCTTTTACAACTCCATAATAAGAACACAAACAACCTAATTAAAAAATGGGCATTTTTAACTGAACAGACATTTCACCAAGGAAAATATATAAATGTCCCATAATTCCATGATAAAATACTGAAATTTATTATTCAGGAGGGGAAAAAAATTAAAACTGTAAGATACCACTTTATACCCACTAGAATGGCTCTAATAAAAAAGACAGACAAAAACAAGCGCTTTCAAAAATATAGCGAAACTGGAACCCTTATACATATTGCTGGTGGGAATGCAAAATGGTGCAGCCACTCTGGAAAACAATTTGGTAGTTTCTTAGAAATTTAAACACAAATTTACCATATAACCCAGCAATTCCACTCCTAGGTATCTACTACCCAAGAGAAATGAAAACATATGTTCACACAAAGACTTGTACATGAATGTTCATAGTTGTGTTATTTAGAATAGCCACAAGGCAGAAACAATTCAAATGTCCATGCAACAGTAGATGGATAAACAAAATGAGGTAGTACTGATACAAAAGGAAGTATTGATATATGCTACAAATGGATAAACCTCAGAAACATCATGCTAAGTCAAAGAAGCCAGTCACAAAATACTGCATATTGTATGATCCTATTCATATGAAATGTCAAAGAAAGGCAAATCTAGAGAGAAAGTAGATTAGTGGTTGCCTGGGGATAGGAATGGGGAACAATGGCAAATAAGCATGAATAATCTTTTTGGGGTGATGGAAATGTTTTAAAAATTGGATGGTGATGGTGTGCAAGTCTGTAAAACTCTAGATATCATGAGTTGTACCCTTAACCTGGGTGGATTTTATGGTATATAAACTATAGTCCCATAAATCTGTTTTAAAACACACTGTCTCTGCTATTTGGTTCCACTCAAGCCCACAGGAGACCCTGGTGAATGAGGGTCTCTTACCCTGGCTGTCTGTAGACTGTTCTGTTTACTCCACAAGGGAATCAGCTCACAACAGTTTCTCTCTGATGTATTCAAAATATGTAGAACAATTATTGAAGAAAAGAGAACTGATGCTCAAAGTATTCCTTGATGGAAGCAAACACTTAGGGAATCTTCCATTCAGTGTGAGCCCTAACGAAATTCCTTCATATGGGGAGGGTATTCCATAATTCTCTTCTCCTATACACTTTCACAGTATATTGTAAGAATTATTTGCTGATTTTTAAAATACGTTGCACCAAAACTTTTGTGTCCCCTTCACCCGACAACAGAAAGGATTATAAAAATATGAGGTATATCTATTAAAAGATACTAGTTTTGATTATTGGGAAGAGTAAGTTAAAAGAGTTGATCAGAGGGTATGAGTATTTCCTATAATCAAAATCAGGAAAGATTCCTGTAACATGATTCCCTAGGGGTTGGCAAACATTTTCTGTAAGGGCCAGACATTTTAGGCTTTGTGGGGCAAAAGGCAAAACTAAGAATATTATGTAACTACTTAATATGGAGTTCCTGGGTGGTACAAACAGTTGACACACTTGGCTGCTAACAGAAAGGTTGGCGGTTCAGAGTCTACTCAGAGGCACCTCAGAAGAAAGGCCTAACCATCTATTTCCAAACAATCAGGCACTGAAAACCTATAGAGCAAAGTTCTCTGACACACGGGGTCATGATGAGTCAGAATCAACTCGATGGCAACTGGTTCTTTGATTTACTTACATTACCATTAAACACTGTTATCTCAGAAGTGGGGCCAAGATGGTACAGTAGTCAGATGCTTCCTGTGGTCTCTCTTACAACAAAGACCCGAAAAAACAAGTAAATTGATTATATATGACTATCGAGGAGCCCTGAACATCAAAGGCAAAGTTGAGGAATCGGACTGAGTGGCAGGGGGTGGGAGAGACAGTTAGGAAGCAGTGAGGAGTTGCCAGACCTGACCTGGTGGGAGCCAGCGCCCTTCAGGCTGGATTGGCTTGCATGTGCAGAGAGGCAAGCAGTGGTGCTCAGGAGGCATTTTCCATATCGGGAGAGACCCAGCAGCAGAGAGTCTACTCACAACCAGTGAAAAGCAGCACTCAATTGGAAAAAGATGAGTGTGTCTGGTCTACTATGCAGTCGTAGGACCTGTCGTGCACCCTGAGCCATTCTCCTGGTCTTGGAGAGGGAAGAAATTAACAAACAGGGGAAAAAATAATCTGCCAGCTCCCCTAAGCCAGGAACTAAGCATAGGCACAGCTCCTTTGCCTAGGTACAAGCATAATGGGTTCACGGACTTTGAATGCCTTTCACCCCTGCACAGATCTCTGTGGACCAATTCTGACAGCATAGGCCCTCATTACCACAGTAAAACAGGGTATATTCCTGAAGACTAACTTCAACTATTTCAGCTGTATGGTGAAGTGGCAGGCTCATGACATCTGACACTGCTCTGCCCATTAAGCAGGATCCTCACCTACCCACATCAGGGGCCTGAGGACTGGTGGCTCCACACACACCACCTAGCCACCCGTCACAGGGGTCTAAGAATAAGTGGTGCCTCCTAGTCCCTACAGCCAACAGCACTGGGTGTTCACAGTCCAGCTGCAAAACCCAACCACCTACACACTGTACGGAACAGGGACACGCTTTCCTCCCAGACACTCAGGGGCAGCCGTCAGCCCCTTGCCTTGCTTAGTGCATGACCCCCTACTGCAGGCAGATACCTGTGCCTACACTAATCACTCATGTCTGTCTAGGACTGTAGGTGAGAGCCTACACCACACACTTGGTGACCGACTACCTGGATACTTGAGCTGAATTCATACAATAAAAGTAAACACACTCCTGGGCTAACATACCTAGAACAGCTCTAATCAGCTGGTGACAGGATTTTAGAGCTTCAAAGGTAACAATAATCACACTAGCTCACACGAGCAGCCTATTTGGGCATATCAAAACAAAACAAACAAGAAGCTAGGACACAGTAAACAAACATAAAATAAATAAATATAACTTCTCAATGGCTTGGAGATAACAGTCAATATCAAATCACATTAGAGACAGACCATGATGGCTTCAGCAAGCTCCCAAAATAAAGAATCAAGAAATTTTCTGGAGTAAGAGAATTTCTTGGAATTACCAGAGGTAGGATACAAAAGATTAATATACAGAACTCTTCAAGAGATCAGGAAGGAGATGAGGCAAAATGCAGACCAAGCTTAGGAACACACAGACAAAGCAACAGAGGATCTTAAGAAGGTTATTCAAAGCATAATGACAAATAGGCTGCAAGAATCCATAAGAGACAGCAATCAGAAATTCAGAAGATTAACAATAAAATTTCAGAATTAGATAACTCAATAGAAAGTCATAGGAGCAGAACTGAGGCAACAGAAGTCAGAACTATTGAGAGTGAAGATAAAGCATGAGACACCAACTTATTTGAGGAAAAATCAGATAAAAGAATTTAAAAAAATGAAGAAACCCTAAGAATTATATGGGATTATATCAAGAGGAATAACCTACGAGTGACTGGAGTACCAGAATGGGGGGGATAACACAAAATACAAAGAGAATTGCTGTTGATGATTTGTTGCAGAAAATTCCGATATCATGAAAGATGAGAAGGTATCTATCCATGATGCTAATCAAACCCTACATAAGGTAGATCTCAAAAGAAAGTCACCAAGACATATTCTAATCAAACTTGCCAAAACCAAAGATAAAGAGAGAATTTTAAGAGTGGCTAGGGATAAACGAAAAGTTATCTACAAAGGAGAGTCAATAAAAATAAGCTCAAACTACTCAGCAGAAACCATGCAGGCAAGAAGGCAATGGGATGACATATATATAAAGCCCTGAAGGAAAAAAACTGCCAGCCAAGAATTATATATCCAGTAAAACTGCCTCTCAAATATGATGGTGAAATTAGGGCATTTCCAGATAAACAGAAATTTACAGAATCTCCAAAAACCAAACCCAAATTACAAGAAATACTAAAGGGAGTCTTCCAGGTAGAAAATCAATAACATCAGATAACAACCCAAGACTAGAACACAGGACAGAGCAACCAGATATCAACCCAGATAGGGAAGTCACAAAAATAAATCAAAGCTAAAACACTGAAAATAGGGAAACAGAGATGTCAACATGTAAAAGATGATAACATTAAAACAAAAAAGAGGGACTAAAAAATGCAGACATAGATTTTTCATATGGAGAGGAAGTCAAGGTGATATAAAGAAATAAAAGACTGGTTTAAATTTAAACAATAGGGGTAAATATTAAGGTAACCACAAGGAAACTATCAACCCTACACATAAAAATAAAAAACAAGAAAAATATAAAGACTCAGCAAATAAAAAATCAACAACAATGAAAAAGATGAAAAGAAAATACATAAAGAAAAACGACTCAGCACAGAAAATTACGTGGAAAAATTAAATTGTGAAGAACACGCAAAAAAAGACATCAAAATGACAGCACTAAACTCATACCTATCAACAATTATGCTGAATGTAAATGGACTAAATGCACCAATAAAGAGACAGAGAAAGGCAGAATGGATAAAAAAACACAATCTGTCTATATGCTGCCTACAAGAAACACACTTTAGACTTAAAGACACAAACAAACTAAAACTCAAAGGATGAAAAAAATATATCAAGTCAATAACACCCAAAAAAGAGCAGGAGTGGCAATGTTAATCTCTGAAAAAATAGACTTTAAAGTAAAACCCTCCACAAAGGATAAGGGAGGACACTATATAATGATTAAAGGGTGAATACACCAGGCGGACATAACTATAATAAATATTTATGCACTCAACGACAGGGCTCCAAAATACATAAAACAAACTCTAACAGCATTGAAAAGAGAGACAGATAGCTCCACAATAATAGTAGGAGACTTCAACACACCACTTTCGGTGAAGGACACAACATCCAGAAAGAAGCTCAATAAAGACAAAAAAGATCTAAATGCTACAATCAACCAACTTGATCTCATGGACGTATACTGAACGCTCCACCCAACAGCAGCCAAGTATACTTTCTTTTCCAATGCACGTGGAACATTATCCAGAATAGACCACATATTAGGTCAAAAAGCAAGCCTTAAAAGAATCCAAAACATCAAAATATTACAAAGCATCTTTTCTGACAATAAAGCCATAAAAGCAGAAATCAGTAACAGAAAAAGCAGGGGAAAAAAATCAAACACGTGGAAACTGAACAACACTTTGCTCAAAAACTACTGGGTTATAGAAGAAATTAAGGATGGAGTAAAGAAATTCACAAAATCAAACGAGAATGAAAACACATCCTACCAGAACCTTTGGGACACAGCAAAAGCAGTCCTCAGAGGTCAGTTTATAGCAGTAAATGC
>NW_004443973.1:15677089-15699794 GCF_000243295.1 Trichechus manatus latirostris
ATCTTATACACAGAAAACCCCAAAGAATCCACAAGAAAACTACTGGAACTAATAGAAGATTTCAGCAAAGTTTCAGGATACAAGATAAACTTACAAAAATCAGTTGGATTCCTCTATACCAACAAAGAACTTCAAAGAAGAAATCACCAAATCAATACCATTTACAATAGCCCTCAAGAAGAGAAAATACTTAGGAATAAATCTAACCAGAGATGTAAAAGACCTATACAATGAAAACTACGATACTACCATAAGAAACCAAAAGAGACCTGTATAAGTGGAAAAACATACCTTGTCATGGATAGGAAGACTCAACTTTGTGAAAATGTCAATTCCATCCAAAGCAATCTACAGATACAATGCAATCCTGATCCAGATTCCAATGGCATTGTTTAATGAGCTGGAGAAAAAAATCATCAACTTCATATGAAAAGGGAAGAGGCCCTGGATAAGTATTACTGAAGAAGAACAACAAAGTGGGAGGCCTCACACTACCTGATTGTAGAAACTATTATACCATCACAGTAGTCAAAACAGTTTGGTACTGGTACAACAACAGATACATAGACCAATGGAACAAAATTGAGAATCCAGACATAAATTCATCCACCTATGAGCAGCTGATATTTGATAAAGGCCCAAAGTCCATTAATTGGGGAAAACACAGTCTCTTTAACAAATGATGCTGGCATAACTGGATATATATCTGCAAAAAAATGAAACGAGACCCATACCTCACACCATGCACAAAAACTAACTCAAAATGATCAAAAACCTAAATGTAAAATCTAAAACAATAAAGATAATGAAAGAAAAAATAGGGACAACACTAGGAACCCTAACACATGGCATAAACAGAATACAAAACATTACTAACAATACACAAACACCAGAAGAGAAACTAGGTAACTGGGAGCTCCTAAAAATCAAACACTTATACTCATCAAAAGACTTCACCATGAGTACAAAGACAACCTACAGACTGGGAAAAAAATTTTGGCTATGACAAATCCAATCAGCATCTAATCTCTAAAATCTACAAGATACTGCAAAACCTCAACAACAAAAAGACAAATAACTCAATTCAAAAATGGGCAAAGGATATGAACAGGCACTTCGCCAAAGAAGACATTCAGGCAGCTAACAGACACACGAAGACATCCTCATGATCATAAGCAATTAGAGAAATGCAAATCAAAACTACAATCAGATACCATCTCACCCCAACAAGGCTAGCATTAAACCAAAAAACACAAAATAATAAATGCTGGAGAGGTTGTGGAGAGACTGGAACACTGCTAGTGGGAATGTAAAACGGTACAACCACTTTGGAAATAGATTTGGCGCTTCCTTAAAAAGCTAGAAATAGAAGTACCATATGATCCAGCAATCCTGCTCCTTGGAATATATTCTAGAGAAATAAGAGCCATCACACGAATAGGTATATCCACACCCATGTTCACTGCAGCACTGTTCACAATAGCAAAAAGATGGAAACAACCTAGGTGCCCATCAATGGACAAATGGATAAACAAATTATGGTATATTCACACAATGGAATACTACACAATGATAAAAGAACAACAATGAATCCATGAAACATAACATGGAGGTATCTAGAACGCATTATACTGAGTGAATTTAGTCGCAAAAGGACAAATACTGTATAAGACCCACTATTATAAGAACTCAAGAAAAGGTTTAAAAACAGAAGAAAACATTCTTTGATGGTTACAAGGGTGGGGAGGGAGGGAAAGGGGTATTCACTAACTAGACAGTAGACAAGAATTATGTTAGGTGAAAGAAAGGACAACACACACTACAGGAGAAGTCAGTACAACTGGACTAAACCAAAAGCTAAGAAGTTTCCTGAATACAACCAAATACTTTGAGGGACAGAGTAGCAGGGGTGGGGTCCTGGGGACCATGGTTTCAGAGGACATCTAGGTCAACTGGTATAACAAAGTTTATTAACAAAATGTTCTGCATCCCACTTTGGTGAGCGGTGTCTGGGGTCTTAAAAGCTAGCAAGCGGCCATCTAAGACACATCAACAATTGGTCCCAACCCGTCTGGAGCAAAGGGTAATGAAGAACACCAAAGACACAAGGAAAATATTAGCCCAAGAGACAGAAAGAGCCACATACACCAGAGACTCCATCAGCCTGAGACCAGAAGAACTAGATGGTGCCTGGCTACCACCAATGACAGCCCTGACAGGGAACACAACAGAGTCCCTGATGGAGCAGGAGAAAAATGGGATGCAGAATTCAAATTCTAGTAAAAAGACCAACTTAGTGGTTTGATTGAGACTGGAAGGACCCCAGAAGACATGGCCCCCAGACTGTTTGTCAGCCCAAAACTAAAACCATTCCTGAGGCCAACTCTTCAGACAAAGATTGGACTGGACTATGGGACATAAAATGATACTTGTGAAGAGTGTGCTTCTTAGCTCAAGTAGATACATGAGATTAAACGGGCAGCTCCTGTCCAGAGGTGAGATGAGAAGACAGAGAGGGTCAGGAGCTGGCTGACTGGACATAGGAAATCTGGGGTAGAAAGGAGGAATGTGCTGTCACAGTATAGGGAGAGCAACTAGGGTCATACAACAATGTATGTACAAATTTTTGTATGAGAAACTAACTTGAATTGTAAACTTTCACTTAAAGCATAATAAAAAAAATGAGGGAGAAAAAAAACACACTGTTATCTCATGGGTTCTACAAAAACAAGTAGCAGGCCAGATTTAGTTGGCTGGCCAGTTTGCTGACCCCGACCTAGGCAAACTCCAAATATACATATACTGTCCATATACACTTCTCCTTCTCTCTGTCTCTGTCTCTGTCTCTCTCACCCACACATACTGCTCCAATCTTTTAAAAAATATTTTTTCTCTGGCCATGTCAAATTAAATCTTTGTAAAATTGTGTTTTAGGTAGACATTTGAATAAATTAAACTTTTAAGTAGCCAAAACCTACAGCAGAACTTGAGTTTAACTTTCAAATTGAAAGAGGAACAGGGTTAAGGAAAGTACTAAAATCAAGGGGACATTAAATCTGAAGAAATGTAAAAATATTTAAATCTTTGTTATGTTTTCTCTGAGACTGAGGATAGCTCTCAAATGCATTTTTCCCATCTAACAAGTTTTTTTCAAATTTTTATTTCAAATCATATCTAGTAACAACTCTCCGTAATTCAACTTTATAAATAAACCAGACAGGTTTGTTGTTTTACTACTGATCTTAGCTCTCAGTTAATAAAATGCTGAGATTAAGACCTAGAGACAAAGTTGGATATAGAATATGGACTAGTGAGAATATAATTAACTAAGCTGCCTATATAAACTCCATTATGTAAACTTATCTGACTCTAGAATCACGGAGTCATCAGGAAGCTCTTCATTTGGGGTTTCTACTCCATCAATCTCCTAAAGGCCATGGTTCTTTGGAAATTAGGCCAACAATGACAGATTAACTTTGCCTCTACAGATATGAGACCATAGGAGCTATAATTACTTCTAGGTCTCTCACGGACATCTGTGAGAGTATATGAACTTATGAGATGCTAAGCTTCACCAGTGACACGGATCCTAGGTGAAAAATGCTAAAATGGCACTGTGTGGCTATAGGGAGACCTGGATATGTGAAATACGGCACATCCACAAACATTGAAATCTCTTATAAAATCAATCACTTTTTGATTTTTTAAATTGTTTCAGAATTAATGCCCAGAAGCTGATCCACCTGCACACCAACTGATAACCATTCTTTGGACTTATTCTCCCTAAACATGACAAATATTCATTATGGCACTCAACAGCTCTTTTGAATCCCTCACTTACCAAAGGAACATGAGAAGCTACCTATGTCATTCAGGGTGAATTGGTGGGTCTGATGGAAAGGCAATTGTTCAAATGTAGAGGGAGGGTCTTCATTCTCCCCATTCTCAAAGTGCCCTTTGGGCATATTTCATGTCTCTTTTCACAGAAGCAGCTGAGTAATAGAAAAGTCAGGAACTCTGCGCTTCTGTTTCTTCTTCCGTGAAGTGGAAGATCGCTGTTACCAGTTCACTACACAGGAAATGTTGAAGGGATTACAGTACAGGGATGGGGACATTTTCTGGCCCCTTTCAACTATACAGATCTGTAATTACCTAGAAGCATATTTCATGCTGTTTTGGAGTCTGCTCAGTACCCAAAATAATTTCCCTGGAATTTTAGCATTATAAGAAGTATTTTTTTTTGAATGGTGAACTATTCAATACTGAGAGGCTGGGCTGGGAGGAAAATACAGTCCAAGTCCCAAAGAATGACTACTAAGGTCAAACTTGAATTCCATTCCTTGACGCATGAACAGAAAACCACAACTCTGAACTTGACTAGATCAGACTTGTTCCCTGTCCTTGACGTTAACCCATGAGATTGATGAATTTAAGTTAATTTATATCCATTGACCACATTTCATGTGTAGATCTTATTATTTATTCTTCTCTGTTCCTGGAAGCAAACAACATATGTGAATTCTTAATTTGATACTCTCTGAACACTAATATTACATGATTTCAAATAACAAAAATGTTATTTGACCATATATCCTTTTGTAAACATTCTATACATGCAGGTACATTGATTTGGGTGATATTTCATTTATTAAAGCTGTAAAGAGTTGGACTACACTAAAGTTATTGTTTCTAGCAAGGGGCCAATATCATTTTAGCATGACAGCACTTTTAGCATAATAGCATCATTTAGCACTTACACATTTAGTAAAGATACAAAAATTATATAAAGTGGAAAATTCACCACACATCTGTCAGTTTGTCATACTGTGGTGGCTGGTGTGTTGCTGTGATGCTGGAAGCTATGCCACTGATATTTCTGATATAGTGCCGGAAGATGAGCCCCTTAGGTCAGGAGGCGCTCAAACTATGACTGGGGAAGAGATGACTCCTCAAAGTAGAGTTGAATTAATGATGTGAATGGAGTAAAGCTTTTGGGACCTTCAATTGCTGATGTGGCAAAATTCAAAATGAAAAGAAATAGCTGCAAACATACATTAACAATCAGAACATGGAATGTATGAAGTATGAATTGAGGAAAATTGGAAGTCATCAAAAACGAAATGCAATGCATAAAGATCGATATCCTAGGCATTAGCAAGCTGAAATGGACTGGTATTGGCCATTCTGAATCGGACAATTATGTGGTCTACTATGCCGGGAATGACAAATTGAACTGGAATGGTCTCACATTCATCATCAAAAAGAACACTTCAAGATCTATCCTGAAGTACAATTCTGTTCGTGATAGGATAATATCCATATGCCTACAAGAAGGACCAGTTACTATGACTATTACTCAAACTTACGCACCAATCACTAATGTCAACGACGAGGAAATTGAAGATTTTTACCAACTTCTGCAGTCAGAAATTGACCAAACATACAATCAAGATGCATTGATAATTACTGGTGATTGGAATGTAAAAGCTGGAAACAAGACCGATCTGTAGTTGGAAAATATGGCCTTGGTGACAGAAACAATGACGGAGATCACATGACAGAATTCTGCAAGACCAATGACTTATTCATTGCATATACCTTTTTTCAACAACATAAACGGCAAAGATACACATGGACCTCACCGGATGGAAAACACAGGAATCAAATCGACTACATCTATAGAAAGGACGATGGAAAAGCTCAATATCATCAGTCAGAACAAGGCCAGAGGCCAACTATGGAATAGACCATTAACTGCTCATATAAAAGTTCAAGTTGAAGCTGAAGAAATTTAAAACAAGTCCATAAGAACCAAAATATGACCTTGAGTATGTCCCACCTGAATTTGGAGACCATCTCAAGAATAGATTTGATGAAGACCAGATGAGTTGTTGAATGACATCAAGGACATCATACTGAATAAAGAAAAATGTTGTTAAAAAGACAGGGAAGAAAGATAAGACCAAAATGGATGTCAGAAGAGACTCTGAAACTTGCTGTTGAATGTAGAGTAGCTAAAGCAAGTGGAAGAAATGATGAAGTAAAAGAGCTGAACAGAAGATTTCAAAAGGCACCTCGAGAAGACAAAGTAAAGTATTATAATAAAATGTACAAAGACCTGGAGTTAGAAACCAAAAGGACAGAGCATGCTCAGCATTTCTCAAGCTGAAAGAACTAAAGAACAACTTCAGGTCTTGAGTTGCAATTTTGAAGGATTTTTAGAGCAAAATATTGAACAATGCAGGAAGCATCAAAAGAAGATGGAAGGAATCCACAGAGTCACTGTACCAAAAAATTTGGCCTACAGTCAAACATTTCAGGAGGAAGCATGTGATCAAGAACCAATGGTACTGAAGGAAGAGGTCCAAGCTGCACTGAAGGCACTGGTGAAGAACAAGGATGCAGGAATTGACGGAATACCAACTGAGATGTTTCAACAAACGGATGCAGTGCTGAAGGTTCTCATCCATCTATGCCAAGAAATTTGAAGACAGCTACCTGGCCAACCATCTGGAAGAGATCCATATTTGTGTCCATTCCAAAGAAAGGTAATCCAACAGAATGTGGAAATTATCAAACAATATCATTAATATCACACACAAGTAAAATTTTGCTGAAGGTAATTAAAAAATGGTTGCAGCAGTACATTGACAGGGAACTGTCAGAAATTCAAGCTGGATTAAGAAGAGGACATGGAACCAGCGATATCACTGCTGATGTCAGATGGATCTTGGCTGAAAGCAGAGAATATCAGAAAAGTGTTTACCTGTATTTTACCGACTATGCAAAGGCATTTGACTGTGTGGACCATAACAAATTATGGATAACACTGTGAAGAATGGGAACTCCAGAACACTTAATTGTGCTCATGTGGAACCTGTAAATAGACCAAGAGGCAGTCACTTGAATAGAACAAAAGGATACTGCGTGGTTTAAAATAAGCAAAGGTGTGCATCAGGGTTGTATCCTTTCATCATATTTATTCAGTTTGTGTGCTAAGCAAATAATCCGAGAAGCTGGACTATATTAGGAAGAACTCGGTATCAGGATTGATGGAGGAGTCATTAACAACCTGTGATATGCAGATGACACAACCTTGCTTGCTGAAAGTGAAGAGGACTTGAAGGTCTTATTGGTGAAGATCAAAGACTACAGCCTTCAGCATGGATTACACCTCAACATAAAGAAAACAAAAATCCTCACAACTGGACCAATAAGCAACATCATGATAAACGGTGAAAAGATTGTAGTCATCAAGGATTTCATTTGACTTGGATCCACAATCAACATCCATGGAAGCACCAGTCAAGAAATCAAACGACACAATGCATTGGGCAAATCTGCTGCAAAAGACCTCTCTAAAGTGTTGAAAAGCAAAGATATCACTTTGAGGACTAAGGTGCGCCTGACTCAAGCCATGGTATTTTCAATCACCTCATATGCATGCCAAAACTGGACAATGAATAAGGAAGACGGATGAAGAATCGATGCCTTTAAATTATGGTTTTGGTGAAGAATATTGAATGTATCATGGACTGCCAGAAGAACAAACAAGTCCATCTTGGAAGAAGTACAGCCAGCTGGCTCCTTGGAAGTAAGGATGGGGAGACTTCGTCTCATGTACTTTGGAGATGTTATCAGGAGGGACTAGTCCTTGGAGAAGGACATCATACTTGGTAAGGTAAAGGGTCAGTGAGAGAGAAAGACCCTTGACAAGATGGATTGACACTGGCTGCAACAATGGGCTCAAACATAGCAAGGATTGTGAGGTTGCTGCAAGACTGGGCGGTGTTTCCTCTGTTGTACAAAGGTTTACTATGAGTCAGAACCTACTCGACAGCACCTAACAACAAAGTGGAAAATACTATGGCAGGCAGGTAATTCATACAGATAATTCATACATCTTTTCTTAATTGCAGTTAGAGATATGTTTTTTAAGTGCTTCTATGTTCTTTAATTTTTACTAAAATGTTTTTTAGCATGTCACTTCATCTAAGAGATTGTGAAAATTGAGTCCCCCTTTTTTAAATGAGAGAAAGAAAAAGGAATAAGCCAGTGTTTATATTGTATAACACCTTTGTTATTTGTGGCCATCACCTTCTTTAGTCTCATTATTACAACTGAAATACGTATATGAAATATGATTTAGACATACAGAATGCTGTCTAAATCAACTTCATTGGCTTGGCACTTCACTTAAAGTATTTATGATTTTGTGGTTTAGTAGGGCAGTAAATTTTACTTCAACTGTGCTTCCCTTTCCAGAAGTAATTTTAAAATATACTATTTCTGCATTTTAAAGCTCCTACTTGCACACAAACAGAAGACCTGTAAAATTAAATTTTTTTAGAGGTATCATAGTAAGACCTTATTTGTTATCTACCTAACAAGTTTAAATTTACTCATCTATAAAATGAGTTGGCTGGACCATATGAATGCTAGTGCTAAAAGACTGTCAAAAATCAGAACTCACAAATGGTCTTTGTCTTCAGAAAGCACAGGTCAACAAACAACCAGCAAATGAGCAGGCAGTACTGTCAATAAATATAAATGAGCTTTATTTTAAATCATGAGTTAACATCAAGGAAAGAAACAGATTTGATGTATTGAGAGCCACAATTGTACTGTGTTTCCCAGATTAGGCCTTGACCTTATGTGGGAGACTTTGTCAACATTTTTACAAAATTCTAGGTGGTAAAATAAAGCCACCTGTTATGTCAGCTGACAATGGATATTTTTATCCACCTTTGTGAAAGGGGAGTGTGTGTAGTCAATCTGCCTGGTTGAATCATCAGGCGTAGGCTGAAGTGGAATGAGTAATGGATGGTTAGGGAATGTGGGGAAACAGAGAAGCCATGAATTCCATGGTACTAATTCTGCATTTAAGGAGCCCTGGTGGCACAGTGGTTAAGCATTCAGCTGCTAACTGAAATGTCAGCGGTTCGAATCTACCATATGCTCCTCAAGAGAAAAATGTGGCAGTCTGCTTCCGTAAAGATTACAGCCCTGGAAACCCTTTGGGGCAGTTCTACTCTATCACATGGAGTCGCTATGCATGGAAGATCAACTACATGACACTTGACAACAACAACAATTCTGCGTTTGCTCTTCAGTGGAAATTTACTGTGAGGTCTGTCTGGGTGTGATGTTTTTAGACACACTGCAGATATTTCATAGCACATTGGTAAACAGGGATGGAGCAGTGGTTAACTTTGACAAATGCCATAGAAAAGAAACGGGACTTGGCTACTGTTTCTATGTGACCATTACAGAGGCATCAGATAAATTTTACTCAATTTTGAGAGTTATGAGTACAGGGTACTGTATTACTGTGGAAAATAGAAATACACCTTTAAGGAATGTATAGTCCAGAACCTCCAGACAAGTAGTAGGATGGAATAAATACACAAAAACTACAACTCAGAAAGATACAGGAGATAAATCTATTGGAAGTATAAGGTGCCTTTGGGTTTCAGAGGAAGGAGTAAGATGCCCAATGGTTGAGCAATACAAACTCTAAAAACAAAACAAAAACAAAAAAACTAACCCTGAGGGGATATATGAAAAGGGCCCGGGACAAGAACACTGACTCTGAAGATTTGGTTTTTTGCTTTAAGGAAAGTATAGTAGTTTCCTGACTATAGGGTAAGTCTACCCATGACTAAGGAAAAACCACTGCTGTCTGTAACATCTATGGGGAGAGGGAAAAGGAAGGGGGGGGGGGTAGGGAAGCTTCCCATGTGCAAGTTATAAATGCTATAACAACCCACTGAAGTGGGCATCATCATAATTATATCATCAGTCAGGTGAGTCTCAGAAAGGCTCATATAAGGGGAAACCAGATTTTAACCCAGGTGAATCTGACTTCAAAGCCCATTCCAGTCCCGAATCCCCACCAGTATGTTACCAGTATCTGAAAATCCTACCACTAAAAGAAAAGAAAAAAAAAACAACAACAACAATTACCCATCTGTCAGTTTGTTGTATTGTGATGGCTTGCATGTTGCTACTATGCCGGAAGATATGCCATCAGTATTTCAAATACCATTAGGGTCATCCATGGTGGGCAAGATGCAGAGGAGCTTCCAGACTAAGATTGAGAAGGGCCTGGAGATTTACTTCCAAAAATTAGCCAATGAAAACCTTATAGATCACAACAGAGTATTATCTGATGTATTGCTGGAAGGCACTACACAACAGCCGCAACAATCAACTCAAACATACCAATAGGCATGAAGACAGCACAGGACTGGGCAATGTTTCGTTCTGTTATACATAAGGTCACCGTGAGTCACAGCCAACGCAATGACAACTAACAAGAAGAAGGAATGGTTACTATAAAAATGCAAATATCCCTGGGTCAAATGACACATTAAAGCACTATCAAGTATTAACACTTTTGCTAAATTAATTTGTAAGAAAACTAGAAGTATAACTTTGAAGGGTTGGCTGAAGGGAACCAGGACAAGAGCTGGGCAGAGGAAATTTCTGTGTCCCTACAGCATCCCGGGTCCTTAATAACAAGAAGGTTCTGGATAAACGATCAAGATACAATACTTACCTTTTTGTCCAATCAAGTTTGAGGTAGTAGAAGCAATACAGCAGCAGCAACCATAGATACTGTTTTGGTCACATAACTAAAATATTGCTAAGCTCAAAACACAGCTAGTTTCCTTCCTTCTTTTCTTTAAGGGAAAGGAGTTTTGTCTTTAGTTCCCCCAAAACCCCAAATTCACGTAACAGTCACAAATATATCCATTACTCTATGAAATACACGATGTCCACAATCTACCTACTCTAGTTTCTTCCTGCGAATCTAAACTCAGTCCTTGTTGCCAAAAAACACCTTATACTTTCCTGCTCCCAAACAGCCTTTGCTCATGCTTTCTCTTCCACTGGAATGCCTGTCCTCCATATATCATCATCAAAATGGCACACTTCCTCCAGAGCCCACCCTAAACACTCCCTTCCTCTGTGGAGCTCCTCCTGATCTTCCCAACCTGATGTGCACACTCCCTCCTTTGAATCCTTGAGGTGCTTAGTCTATAATTCTCTTTTTGTACTGAGTCATTTTCGTTTTTGTCTTAAGCCTACTGCCCGTCTGTGACCTCCTTAAAGGGAAAGAACTCATCTCTATATCACCAACTCCATGTCTTCTTATACTTGGAATCCAGTAAATACTTGTGACATTTAATTAAATTTACCCAAGACTGTCAACCAAGCCCCATCTGGGAAGCTCAGGACAATGTTCTTAATAAAGTGAGTATTTTGTGGTCTAAGAGAGTTCATATGGTCCCTAAACCATATATAAATACCTCAAGGACATATGAAATCATCCACAAAAGCCTCAAACAAATGCTACATAATTCCTAAAACATATGTCAGCAAATTATCTCCTTCCTGAAATTATTTCTTGAAAACAACTTTTCTCAATCCAAAAGATACTTTTTTGGGTTACTAATCTACTTAAAGCTGGCGCCCTGGTGGCATAGTGATTAACAGCTCAGCTGCTAACCAAAAGGTCAGCAGTTCGAGTCCACCAGCCACTCCTTGGAAACCCTATAGGGCAGTACTACTCTATCCTATAGGGTCAGGAGCCCCAGTGGCACAAGGGTTAAGTGCTCGGCTGCTAACCGAAAGGTTGGCAGTTCAAACATACCCAGTGGCTCCGCGGAAGAAAGAACCGGTAATCCGCTTCCATAAAGATTACAGCACAGAAAACCCTATGGGGAAGTTCTACTCTGCCACATGAGGTCGCTATGAGTCAAAATCTAGTGCTTAACCATTTGTGCCACCCAAGGACTCCTTAAGAATTAATCATTAGCCTATATAAATTCCCTATTATTTTAGTAAACCACATCCTTTCCTCTTTGCCTAAATTTTGTCTTCAAAAAATGCGTATGATTGTATAACATGAAAATAATAAATTTTGCGAGTAGATGTAGCTAAAAGGAAAAAAAAAAGTCCTCTCATTAATTACTATATCACTTACAAACTGAGAATTTCTTTTCTCTTGCCCCTAAAAAGGGGGTTGTCATCTATTCAAGTTTTTACACAACCTCTCATTTACAGTCCACTCTCTCAAGTACTTTTTTCTTTTTTTAACAAAGCAGTATTCTTTGAATGAAGTCACTCAAATCTGAAACAACCTCAATCAATGCTAGTTTGAAATGCTTAATGAGGTCAGCTGATGGAATCAGCTATTTTAAGAAAGCAAAAAAATCTAATAAAATTTTAGTCTTTTATCTCTGGGATTGTAACATGCAATTGTTAGTGTTAGATATCACCGTAAACAAGGCTTTCAAAGATCCCTCCTTAACAGTAGTACAGAAAATGGTTACATTGTGAAGATCTCGAATGTACACTTACAGGGGGTTGCTGTGGTTAGCTGCTATGGAGTTGACCCCTCACTCACAGTAACCTCATGTACAATGGAACAAAACACTGTCAGTTCCTGCACCATCCACATGGTCAGTTGCAGACCATACCCTTGTGATCCATGGGCTTTTCATTGGCCAATTTTTAGAATTAGATAGCTAGGTGTTTCTTCCTAGTCCATCTTAGTCTGGAAGCTCCACTGAAACCTGTTGAGCTTTGTAGCGACACACAAGCCTCCACCTACAGGTGGGTGGTGGCTGCACCTGAGATGCATTGGCTGGGAACTGAACCACCGTCTCCCATGCGGAAGGTGAATATTCTACCACTGAACCAGCACTGCCCCCGTACACTTATAGGGAGAGGGCAAAATAAAAAACCGCTGAATGATAGGCAAATGGATTCTAGGGCACTTCATACATGGATATCAAAAATATCCAAGTCCATGTGATTTACGTGGGCGTAAAGAGAACATACTCTGTCACACTGTATTAGATGACTTAGAGGTAGGTCCAGTGGTGTCAGAGATATGATGTAAAAAAATGCATATGTAGGCTTTGAGTAAGTTATTTCATGCATAGGAGAAACATTACTTCTAAATAAATACAACATCAATCATTATTAGTATACAAGCGATTTCTTATACAATGGTTTATATATTCAAATTGGTCTCAAAATATATATTTTTTATCTTATCACTGGGAAACTAGGAGAGCTGCCTGATATTTGTGGGTACCATAACTTCATCCCTCTATGGTCTCTGGCAATTGAAAAATAGAAGCTAAGACCCTGGTAGTGTGAAAGTGAGTCAGTGACTAGACAGAAATGGTGAATGCAATGTTCAGCTACTAGAGCTCAAGAAATAGAAAAGACACTGGGAACAGAGCATTTTATTTTAAAAGAGATCAGGTATAGTATTTATCACTTATTCTTGATAAATGAATTCCCACACTCAAATTTTCTTAGAGACAGAAAAAAAAAAAAAAGTTGCTGTTAACTCCAAATTTCGTGTACTAATAGACTGATGAAGGACGTGGAGCCCTGAAACAATAGCTCAAGGGTTCACGGCAAGAAACTAAGCTACTGGATTGAACTGTGAGTTTTTCTTTTAACCTCACATTTTACTGTTCCCATTATGTTCTGCCAAGGTCGTTCATCTACATTTCCCAGAGTAAGGCATTTTGGGGGGAGGCTGGGAAGTCTGGTAAAATTGTCCCAAGAGTCCAACATCCCCCTCTGCTAACCTAGCTGCCATTGTATTGAGGTCCCATTTTCCATGACCCTGTGATCAGCAATGAACTGAATGCCCCCAATGAAATCCAGAACCAAATTCAATCATTTTACAACACACTGACTTCCTTCCCTTTGTGGCTTATGAATAAAATTCACGTGTATTAACCAGATGTGTGAACATTTATCAACAAGTGTAGAGGTTTGGCAGCTCTTATAAAAAAAAAAACAAACTTGCTATTTTAGGTACATTTCCTTCACATCTGGAAAGAAATATGAAGCCCTGTTAAGTCTACTTACATTGCATAAAATCTTCTCAAAAACAAAACAAAACATGACCTTCTACCTCCCTTCAGGAAATTTAAATAACTATATAAACAGCAGCATAACTATTCTGCCAACTGTAAAGCAACATTCATACTAATTCAACATTAGAACCAGTTGCTGTCGAGTCAATTTCAACTCATGGCAACCATCACAAATGTTACTGGATGTCTGCATAAAGTAAAGATGATACCAGTTGAAAAAAACTATTAAAATTAGTGTACCACAATATATCTGGATATATTACGAAGTGTTAAATGAGAGCTGCTGTTCATAAAAAATAACATTAGTCACTCAAATCAGTTAGTTAAAATTGATATTTAAAATAATCCAGTGTAAGGAGATACATGATTTAAAAAAGACAGTAAAGGGGGAAATTGATGAATGCAATTACGGCATTTTATATCTTTTTCTTTCATTTATTGATTTTTACAATCCCTAAATTGTCTCAACATTTAATCTAACCTAAGTCTTATACTCTCAAGCAGAAACCACATGAAAGGAAGTAAGGCTAAATCTCAGACTGAACAATAATTCCTCTCTTCAGACTGAAAATGTGCCCCCAAATATATCACCTGACAGTCAGGAGTTGCGAATGGAATTATTCTAAAGTGCTGCTTGCAAATATATCTGCTCCTTGTCCCCTCGTGTAATGAAGCAGTTTCCCCTGGTGAGAGTCACAGAAACTGGACCCAGTAAACTTTCCTCAGAGCAGCCCTGAGATGGTCTGAAAGCACTGGTAATCACAGTGACCACGCCCCAAGGTCCTCGTGCAGGGCATCCCATCCTCTCCTGGGTATCATGATTCCTGGCAGTCACCAGTCCTCCCAAACATCCCCGAGGGCAGGGGCAGCATCGATGATTTTGGGTCCCAACCCAGAAGCATAATGTGAGATTTTTGCTCAGCAGGGCACTGCTTAGAAAGGCAGGGACTTCCTCTGCCAACTAAAGAGTGTCAACCAGACAACCCAAGAAGACTGTATGGGGGCTCATATCTCTGTAAGACTGAGAGTTAATCCCCAATACAGGGCAACATTCACTTTTGTTAACGATGCCTCTTGGATCTTGATAGTCAGCTGCAAGCTGTTACCCTACATCCTTACAGCCCCTTACAGCGTCCTTACAGTGTTAGGCAACTTTCTTAATCTCAAAGGAAGAGAATCTATTCCTTAGGCCCACCCTGAGTCATTCAACAAACCACAAACAAGCATACCCCTGCATCCTGCCCTCAAGGAGTAGGCAGTCTAGCTGGGGAGAAAATGAACTTTAAAATACATGGAACAAGGACAGAATAATTCTAAACAGTGGCTATTGGCTAAAGTGGGCTGTGCTAGTTATTAGTACCACAAGGGTTCAGGAAAGAACCTCTCTGGAGAGATTTGTGAGAGAATAAAGAGTAGAAGAAGAGGTAATAACAGGAGCTGGGTTGGGCCGTGAAGGATAAGTAGGACTTCTATTGGGGGAAGGAGAGAGGATAGCAGAGGTAAGACACAGGCGTGGATGTGCAACAAAGAGTAAGGGACCTGTCCACCTACAACATGAGAGGTTGGAGTCATGTGAGAGGAGAGAGCACATGAAGCTTGATTCTAGACTGCCGTAAGGAGATCAGAAATGGACAGATGGGTAAAAAGGAGATTATAAAAGACAGGCAGGATAGGGAAGGATCACATAGGAAATAACAGAGAACGTAACGAAAGGGGAAATGTGTCATTATATTACCTCAATTTTCCCCACTAAATGTTAGTGCTGTTAGTTCACTATACTACCAGGGTATGGCACAGGGCTTGTCACAAAATGACAGAAATAACCAAATACCTCTGAAAGCCAACTTTGTGCCATATTCTGTGGTGCATGTCTTATATGGATGAGCTATTTAATTGCAAGTCTATATTATTTTCTACTTTTGGTGGATAAGGAGACTGAGGGTCAGAGCTGCAAAATGCCTTGCCTGGGGTCACAGAAGAACTGAGTACTGGTGCTGGATTCACACCCTCTTCTCTAGGACTCCTGAGTGTGAGCTGAGAATGCAAGATCCACCAGGGTAGGACGAGTGCTCTGTGCACTGCTGTGTCCCGAGGCCAGAACAAGGTGTGCCACAGAGCAGGCACACGATACACGTTTGGTTGAATGAATTAATCTTAACCATGATTCATCTTGCCTTGGTACATAATATACATCCCCATTTGATGAATGAATCACAAAATGAAGCAAGCGCCAAGTGATTTTCATAAGACACTAATAACGGATTCAGGGAATTTTATAAACACTGCCTTAGAAATAACTCTTGTAAGTATAATAACAGTATTTTCACAAAGTATGCCTTTTCTTTATTAAGGGGACAATATTCAAGATGCTATCTGTATATAAAATGAAATAATTATGAATGTTAACATAATAATGGGATAGGCAGAATAATGGCTTCCAAAGATAGCCACATTCTAATCCCTGGAACCTGTGAATATGTTACCTTGAATGGCAAAAGGTATTTTGCTAATGTGGTTAAATTGAGGCTTCTGTGATGAAGAGATGATCCTGGCTTATCTAGTTGGGCCCAATGTAATAACAAGAGTCCTAATAAGGGAAAAGGAGACAGGAGAGTCAAAGTCAGAGGAGGAGATGTGACAACAAAAGTAAGAGTGCAGGAGTCAAAGAGAGATTTGAAGATGTTACGCTATTGGCTTTGAAGTAGGAGGAAGGGGCCATGATCCAAGGAATGTAGGCAGCCTCTAGAAGCTGGTAAAGGGAAACAGATTCTCTACTAGAGCCTTGAGAAAGAACACAGGCCCGCTGACACCTTGATTTTGCCGCAGTGAAACCATTTTAGAATTCTGACCTACATACAAAACCGTAAGAAAACAAATTTGTGTTGTTTTAAGCCACTAAATTTGTGGTAATTTGTTATAGCAGCAAAAGGAACTAATACAAGGAATAACACCAAAAATGGGCCATTTTAGTGAAACTATTATAATAGGAATGGGTTTCTTTTTGGTGGTTGTAACACCAATGGCCTCCCAGTCTCCTCCTCCTGCCCACAGCACCATAACTGCCAAGGGAATCTGCTCTTCCACTCTTCTGGGGAAAGGTCAAAGCCAGGCTTTATATCCAATCAGTTCATGAATGTTTAGCCTTCACCATCTCTAATCTCTCCACTCCCCGCCTTTCATTCCTCCACTAAGTCTCCTGGAGACTACTCAAAAAGCCCATCTTCAACCCACTCTGCAAACTGCTGTCAGGTTAATCTGAAAACCTTCAAAGATTGCTATTATTCGCTTGGCTAGATGCCACTGTCAGCTTTCAGGATCTATTACCTCATGGCTTCATCTGCCTCTCCAGCCTTATCTCCCTCTCCCATATCCTCAGCTCCAGCCAACAGCAGTGTCAGGCTCTCCAGGGCTTTCCTGTGCTGTGCCTTGGCTCCTCCCCTTTCCTGAGCTAGAACTGTTTCTACTCATTCTCCGTTTTCTGCCTGTCAAAGCTCAGTCCATTTTTGCTCATCTATCTGAAACACCACCTCCTCTATTAAGCCATCATAGCTTTAAAAACATTGTTCTCTCACCCCCTCTGAAGTCAAACAGCCTTTTGTATATAAAGTGCCTATTACCATGCCTAGCTTAATACCCATTCTCCTCATTTGGGACATTTATTTTATTCTCATCTCATTCCCCTATCCTAAATCCAAAGTGTCATCAGAATTGTCTCTCTTATAGCTGACAGGATACCCAGTTGACAGTTGACAACACAACAAAGTGGATTGTTGGGCAGCCTTATTATTGAAAGAACACCTCCAGCCTGGTATTCCCTATTCTGATGCCATTTTACAGCCCAGCATTGGGGGATCCATGCAGAGAACCACCCTATTCCTTTAGAAAATATTTGTGTTTTTCCCTCCATGGTCGAAAGACTAGGTTACTATTCCTTTTGAATTAGAATTCAAGGGTTCCATACTTTAAATATTTTTTCTGAAATCTGCCTGTATGCACATTTATAACATTTAAATCAAACCAAAAGACACTCTTAAAGGGGAAAGAAAGTATTTTGGTAGAAGCACTAGTCAATAGTTAAAATGACACAATTTAAATGTCTGTGAAAAAAGAAGGTCCACTATGCAAAATAAGAAATTTTCTCCATTGAAGGTCTTAGTGAATAAATAATGGTAATTTTAAAAGTCTAATGTTAAGATTAGTGGTTACATAGGCATTAGTCAGAGTATTTCAAGGATGAGCCATAAGTGTACTAGGTATATCACTGTTAATCCACGTTATTTAGGAGTGTGATTTCATTTACATGCTGCTAATCTCAATTTGGGCATCAAACTCACACTAGCAGTCATTTTTCACAGCTGCTAGTGAAGAAATTATTTTTCCTATAGAAACAAAGTGAAATTTTATGCTGTGAATCGCAAAGTTATTTGGGCTCTGCATCTTCTAGAGACAAAGAGAAACATCACCAACAAACTTACATTATACAGAGATGTTTGAATAATTTAAAAGTCACATTTATATTTTTAAAATTTTAGTTATTTTGATCCAGTAATTATATTAATTAGACTGCATTTCAAGGATATTCCAAAATACAGGGGAAAAATATACACAGAGGTGTTTATGGCTCCAAGACATTTATAATAGTAAAAAATATATTAACACCAGTCCTAGAAAACAAGAGAATAATCCAATAAACCTTGGCACAGCCATTAGATATAATATTATGTAGCTATTTATACACAAATTTAGAAAAAGAAGGCACTAATATGGGAAAATATTACTGCCATGTAAGGCAGCATCTTGCAAATCCCATCTATCCTTCTAAAGGTGGAGAACATGGGCAAGTTATTTGGATATACTCTTCCTGCTCATAAACCTTCTTGGTAATGGACCTTGGGCAAGTTACTCAAATTCTCTAAGTCTCAGTTTCCTCACCTGTAAAATGAAGACAAAAACAGAACCTAGCTCAGATGGCAATTGTGAAGATTAAACACGATGTCGGACACTACCGTATTTTTATGCAAATAACACATGCCTTCTCTGTTTGGCAACTGTGCCCTCCCTCTGGGAGGTATTTTTGTAAGTGCCACTATGCTGATTTTTTTTTACATGTTGTTGGAAAAAAATTAGCATAACATGCTTACAAAAATACCTCCGGGGGAGGGCACAGTTGGCAAACAAACGTAGAAGGCACACGTCATTTGCGTAAAAATACGGTAACTAATAATACACTTTCATAGATACATGAGACTAAACCAGCAGCTTCTGTCCGGAGGTGAGATGAGAAGGCAGAGAGGGTTAGCAGCTGGCTGAATGGACACAGGAAATCAGGAGAGGAAAAGAGAAGTGTGCTGTCACAGTATAGGGAGAGCAATTAGGGTCACATAACAATGTATGCATAAATTTTTGTATGAGAGACTAACTTGAATTGTAAACTTTCACTTAAACTACAATTAAAAAAAAGAAACGCTAAAAAAAATACACTTTCATATATAGTACTTTTAAAAAGTGGGACATAAAATTGTATACACAATGTGACCACAACTATTTTTTAAAAACCCACAAAATTATACAATGAAAAATGATTTAACTAATTACACTAAAATGTTCCTCTCTTTTTTACTCTTCTGTTTTCCAAAATTCTGCAATTTTTATACATTCCTACATAATGGGCGTAAAACAGCAATAAACTTTACTTTGAAACTTCACCTCTAAGTGTCTTGCATTAACAGGAGTCAAATTTTCCTAATATACACTGGAATTATACAGACACACACAAATATGTGTACATATACACACATATATATGTATACACACATATGTATATATATAAGTCTGGTAGTTTAAATTCAAACATCATTTTTATTTAGTAGTAATATTGCTCTAATAACATTATTTCTATGATTAAAAAAAACAAACAAACCCGTTGCCATCGAGTGTATTCCAACTCATAGCGACCCTACAGGACAGAGTAGAACTGCCCCCACAGGGTTTCCAAAGAAAGGCCGGTAGATTCAAACTGCTGACTTTTTGGTTAGCAGCCAAACTCTTAACCACTACGCCACCAGGGTTTCTATGATAGTCTATATAAATTAGTGGAGTTTAGTTAGATATAGCCAAAAAATCAAATCAAAACATATCCTTCAAACAAAAATACAGGCTCCAGTCCTCTATTTTCTTTTAACCATGATCAGGTTGTCTTCTGGTTGCCTCAGTGAAAGAAATTTCACAGCAGAAAGCTCTTGGTAATTTGGACAAAGGCGTGAGTCAAACATTTAGTTGAATTGTTGGATTCCCTGAAACTGGCCAGGTCCGGCTAAAACCTCTCCTGGGCTGAGTTCCAGTTATCTGGTCAGTTCTAGAGTTTTCTCCCGTGGTCTGTACTTGTTTAACAAATCTGAGGCAGCCACAGGATTTCATCTGGCTCTATCTTCATTTAACTCATGGTATGTGTAGCTCAGCTTTCAACTCTAGGATCAAACATAAAATGTGTCTACCCTTTAACCCAAAAATTCCATTTTTAGGAACTTATTCTGGAAAAAAAAACTAATGTAAAATATGCATATAAGACTGTCTCTTGAAGCTCTCTAAGGCATACCAATAAAGCAACAATTAACAAATTAAGATCCTGCCATGTGCAGTCATTAGTCAAAACGAGGTACATCTACATATACACCAATTTAGAAAAATATCTTTAATACATAAATAAGTGGAGTGGAAGAAGAATAGAAAAAAGGATGAAGTATGAACTCCTTAAAAATAGTATTCATTTATGTGTAAGAATATAGAAATACATCCACATTTGTAAGGAAACACACCACACTTACCAGAGATCCATTCTAAGGCATATATGGTACTGGAGATGGGGAAAAAAGCTCACTTGTTATTAATATATTCTCTAGTGCTTTAATTTTCTGCAATGATTATATCATGACAGAGGCAGTGATAGAAGGGTAGTAAAAGCTCAGGCCCCAGAAACATAGTGCCTAGGTTCAAATCCCAGCTCCACTACTTACTAGCTAACACCTCAATGCCTCTTTTTCCTCTTCTTTCAGTGGAGACAATAATACTATCTCCCCATAAATTTCTGACAGATTAGCTAAGTTGGTACACTTAAAATAAAGTCCTTAGAGCCATACTCTGCCCATAGCTCAATAAATGCTAGCAATAATAATAATGTGATATAATCATTATGTTCTACTTTCACATTTTTAAAACGAGATTGTAAAAAAAAAAAAAAAAAGACTAAAACCTAAAATGAAAACCCTCACCTACCCACAATTCAAGATCTTTAAACAAATTATGTTAATCACACCAATTTCTCATATATATCAAATGTTTTCATTGAAGCTGCTATTCTTAAACTCTCTGCACCCCTTCCAGTAACACACACACTGCCAGAACGACACTTAGCAACTACCCCTGTCCACAAGGACACTGAGAAAAAGCATTTAATACAATCATCACTTGGCATCAAGGCAAAGGAAACCCTTATTACACAAAGGCCCTTGGCAAGGAGCAACACTGTTCTGCTCTTATTGCCAACTCCATCTCTATCTCCTGATTTGGTGTATCCCAGTCATCATCAAAATAATATTATCATACTGTGCTAGCAAACCTCTAAAACCGAGGCACTTGGCATAATAAAATGGCTGACATGAGGTCTGAATCAAAACTCCATTTTGTTACAAGCTCCTGCTTCAGCATTCCTGAGAACATAATCTTGGCTTTGTCCCATTCATATGCTTATGGCCTTAGGCCACTGGCTGGCTGGGACCAGAAGACCCTGGCCCCCTATCAATCATCTTGTTTAACCTGGACTGGCTCTTGCCCCAAGCCACTCTTAACAAAGATGGGATCCGGAATGTGGTTTAGCAGCTCTTATGTGATTATAGGAGAACAAGTTTACTCAAGATGTTCCAGGAAGAAGGAAGTTGAAAATACAGTTGCAATGATGTACCCACCTTGTGACCATGTGACCATCACGCACTCTGCTTCCCCTTCTTTACTATAAAAGCACACTTCTTCCTCTATGCTTCAGAGCATTTGGTAGATTCCCCTCTGCCCTGTTTCCCCAATTCTCGAACTGTATTATCCTCAATAAATCTCTGCTTTTACTTTAACAGAAGTGAGTGTTTTTACTCTTAGACAATACTATTTAATGACAACCATAGGATAAGATCACCCCAGGTTGTTCCTCATAAGTTTCTGACACAATTTCATGAAACTCTCAAAGGGAGGTATCTTAAAGTATACTATCCACCCTAGTATGGAGAAATCAGGACAAGGAGGCAGTCAGAAGTGAAAGACAGAGTGACTCGAGTTCAACTAGCATTTATTAAGCACTGCTAGAACATCAGAGATTGTGCCAGGGAGTTTGACACGCATTATTTAAAGCTCACGATTGCCATTTGAAACGTGTAACACTATTCTTATTTTACAAATCAGTAAATATGCTCAAAAAGTAAAGTGATTTCCTTAGGGACATGTACTAATTAGAGGTATAGCCAGAATTCAAACCTAGAGTTCACAAATGCAAGACCAAAGACAATATGTGAAATTTTATGAAAAATAAAATGAATAGATGGAACGGACCCTAAATAATGTCTATTCTATGCCTCTACCATTGCACAGATTAGTAGTTAAAACATTTTCAATAAACATGGTCTTTGTATTTTTTTTTTATTATTTTCATTTTTTATTTTTTTATTGTACTTCAGGTGAAGGCTTACAGAACAAATAGTTTCTCATGAAACAGTAGTACACATATTGTTTTATGACATTGGTTAACAACC
>NW_004443973.1:15699894-15701177 GCF_000243295.1 Trichechus manatus latirostris
CTTCCACTGGAAAGTCATCTGGTGTTTTATTTTGGACACCTACTGGAACCATCCTGTCCTGTTTTTGTAAATGTTTTGATATTGTCTGCTGTCTTCGGGGTATTCAGTAGTTATTTTTCTGGTTTACTGACTGTAGATTTGTTTGTTTCGTCCCTTTTTTTAAAATTTGGCTATGTCTGAGCAAGCGGGCTGTGTGTTCTTTGTTGTTTGCTCGTCTGTGGGCATAATACTTTTCACCTCCTTCTCCAATTGGCAGGGTCACTCACTCAGATATGGTACAGTAGAGCAGGTCTAGCTGAAGAGAAGTTACTGGGATGGGTTGTTTGTGGCACTTATTACAGCCACCAGGGTGGGTTGGTAATCAGTGCAGGGCAGGTTCCAGTAGGCCGTGCCTGTGCTGCTTGGTGGTGTGATGTTAACCGTACGGTGCAGGTAGGCAGGATGTAGCGGGGAGATTGTTATGTGTGGAACTAAGATGGATATGGGAGAGAGGAGAGAGGAACAGGAGCCAAAAACATACAAGCAAAAAAGAATGCTAGGGGAGCCTGCCGCTGGAGTGGAGAGACGAGAGACTATGAAATGGAGAAATACAAAAAGGGGAAGAGGAAGAAAAAAAAAAAAAGAATGAATAAATAAAAATCAGCAAGGGCAAAGAACAGCAAAGTTCCCAGGGATCCCACCGGTGCAGCTATGAGGTCTGGGGAAGTTGTTCTCAGTGTTGCAGTACAGCCTGGCTAGAAGGCATAGAGGTATACAGTGTCAGGTATTCAGGGAACAGAAAGAGAAGGAAGATATAGAGAGACGAGAAACTGAGTAATGAAGAAAGACAATAAGGAAAAAGAGGGAAAACAAAACAAATTTAAAAAAAGAACAAGAATAGCCCCCCAAAAAAACAGAAAAAAAAAAAAACAACAAAAAAGAAATGCTCTCAGGGATCCCTCTGCACATCTGTGCAAGCCGAGGGGGTAGTTCCAAGCCATGCAGCACTGCCTGGCCAGAACGGGCTCCCAACTCAAGAAAAGGAAAAGAAAACAAACAAACAACTCAAAACAAACAAACGAACAAAAGCCCCAGGATCCCACCAGCACAGCAGCCCAGACTGGGAAGCAGCTCCACACTCAAACGGAGCTCCACAGCACCTCAGGAAGAAGCAAAGATGGCACACGGAGCCAGGTATTTGAGCGAAAGGAGGGGGAGGTGGTGAGAGGTAAGGAAGAAATCAAAAGAAGCAGAAAAAAGCAACAACAGCAGCCAGCAAATGGCACTCAGAGAGCTGGCCCATT
>NW_004443973.1:15701436-15707546 GCF_000243295.1 Trichechus manatus latirostris
GCTCTCTGTTCTCTGTCAGTTTTCTCACTCCATTTGGTGCTTGGCTGAGTTCTTTATCTCTTCATTTGATGTTTTAGGGTTTCAGGATTGCTGTTTTCTCTGTTAGGCTTAGTTTTTCGATCTTTGCTGTGGAGGGATGGCGTGGTGCTTCTGCCTAGAGCGCCATTTTGCCAGAAGTCTCAGTCTTTGTATTTTTGAAGATCAGACAATGCTCTAAATCTTCCTTCAAGTTGCAGAAGTGAACGATGAAAAACAATAAATTGACACCGCTTATAAACACTTAGGCAAAATTTGATTTGTAATTATTCCAATCTTTCAGTTTCCACGGAACATAAAATAGCTTCCATCAAATAAAAAAAATGAAGGATGCTTTACAAAAATGCTTTTAAACAGTGTTTTTAATAGACAAAAGAAAGGAGTGTTGTGTTTAATACTGATTTTCTTTAATTGTAAATTGAGGTGCCATCTTTGAATATTTAAAAGACTGACATACATAGTAAACTTTCTTTTGTATTTTTGTTTGTTTTAGTGTAATAACTGCCATTAGCAAGCTATGCCACTCTAGACAACTTACATAAACCTACTGTCATTGAATCAATTCTGATTCATAGTGACCCTACAGGACAGGGTAGAACTGCCCAATAAGGTTTCCAAGGAGCAGCTGGTGGATTTGAACTGCCGACCTTTTGGTTAGCACCCAAGCTCTTAACCACTGTGCCACTAGGGCTCCAGATGGCTTATATAAACCAACACCAAACCCCTTGGTGTCAAGTTGATTCCAACTCACAGTGACCCTATAGGACAGAGTAGAACTGCCCCATAGGGTTTCCAAGGAATGCCTGGTGGATTTGAACTGACGAATTTTTGGTTAGCAGCCATAGCTCTTAACCACTACGCCACCAGGGTTTCCAGATAGCTTATACAGAAGGAATTATATTCCTTTATGCAACTTTTCTTTTAGGCTTAATATATGAGAGGATCACCCAATACACGGATATTTTCTACATTCTGTTCCTCCCGATTTGGGTTCCCTGGCTCAGGCACAGCTCTGCTTAACATGGTGGAAAACCCCAGGTAAGTTACACTGTGGGTTTCTCTCCCTAGAAGCCCAACATTTGAACCTGAAAAGAGTCAATTAAATAATAATGCCTAGAAGGGAAAGAAGTTATATAGGGAGGACACACAGTCCAAGATTTGCAAAGGATTGTTGTCCTGTTAGCTGCCATCCAGTTGGTTCAGACTCATTGTGACCCTGCGTACAACAGAACGAAACATTCCCTGGTCCTGCACTATCCTCACAACCATTGTTACGCTTGAGCCCATTGTTGCAGCCACTGTGTCAGCCCATCTCGTTGAGGGCCTTCCTCTTTTTTGCTGACCCTCTACTTTACCAAGCATGATGTCCTTCCCCAGGGACTGGTTCCTGCTGATAATATGTCCAAAGTATGTAAGTATGAAAGGATTGCCCTCTCTATTTTCCTGGTCTGCTTGACCTGTATCTTTATTGGCCTCTGGTTCTTCCCTCTGGCATACCCAGGAGCCATATTCTTCCAATTTATTTCAAACATTTTTCTTTTTCCTCAAACCCTGAGGCTAGAATAATAACAATTATAACAACAACAGTGGTGATAGTTAACATCCACAGAGCACTTCCTATGCCTTAGGCACTGTGAAAGCCCTATACATGCATGATCTGCTTTTGTTGTTGTTAGGTGCTGAGCTGATTTCAACTCATAGCAACCCCATGCGACAGAGCAGAACTGCTCCATAGGATTTTCTAGGCTGTAATCTTTACCGGAGCAGATAACCAGGTCTTTCTCCTGCAGAGCTTTTGGGTGGATTTGAATCACCAATCTTTCAGTTAGCAGCCAAGCGCTTAACCATTGTGCCAACAGGGCTCCTTGATCTCCCTTACACCCAGGCTATAGATGGGAAAGGGGTCTCATTTAGGTAAAAGTGGCATGGCAAAGGTCATGCACCTAGAAAGTAGAGGTCTGTCTGACTTTATAACCTGAGCATTTAATCATTAGGTCATACTTTATGGGGTGGGGGGTGGTGGCAATGATAAGCGAAGACTGTCGAACATGAGCTCCTTAGGGACTGATACTGTAACTTATTCATCACTGTATCTCCTGTACTTATTCCACACACAATAGGAGGTGCTTGATGAATATCTACTGGATGAGTAGTGAGTGAATGAGTGAAAGAATGAGTGAATGGATGGAGGAACACCCTAATAAGGTGTCTAAGTGATGAAGAATCTGGTCTTACCCTCGCCACCTCGACTCAGACAGGCCTTGTGAGAATGTCTCAGCACTGTTATTAATGGCTGGGCCCCAGAGAAGTAGTGAGTTGTGTGTTTCCTGACAGAGGTCAAGGAACACAAACCACTTGTATGGTCACTACCATTTCAACTGGAAGCATCAACAGCCTCTTAAAGCACAGCAAACACGGATTTGGGGTTTGTTTTGTTAAGTTCTTAGATAGAAGGCAAAATCCTGGTAACTCTTTCTGCCAGGTCTCTTCTACTGAGACAGTTCCAAAGATTGAAAATGAATATAGCCATTAATCTAGAGATAATATTTACTTACCTATTTTCTACTTCCTCCATCCATTTCACAGGAAAATCTAAGCTCTGTTCTTAAACATTTTATTTTACACCATAAAACAACAAACAAACAATTTCTTACAGCTGTTTTGTCTGTAAATGACTAGGGTAGCAAAAAGGAAAACGGACTTAGCCCCAAATTCTGCATATCAAATTGTCAATTAGCACACCTCAACATCCATGAAATAACATTATGAAGTATCTGAATAGATTCAAACAGTATAATCAAACTCCAAACGACTGGTATCATACCACTGCCTTTTTTGACAGAGTGGCTAGGATAAACTGAAGGGCATGTAGGTCCCTATATTAGGGGAGAGGTCCACAGTGAGGTGGAGAAATTGTGTACAAAGAAAACACTTTAGGAGGTGGGGTCAAGATGGCAGAGTAGTCAGATGCTTCCGGTGGTTCCTCTTATAACAAAGACCTGAAAAAACAAGTGAATCGATTATATATGACAATCTAGAAGCCCTGAATATCAAAGGCAAAGTTGAGGAATAGGACTGAGTGGCAGGGGGAGGGAGGGACAGTTCGGAAGCAGTGAGGAGTTGCCAGATCTTACCCAGCGAGAGCGGAAGCCCTTCAGCCTGGATCAGCTCGGGGGGTAAGCGGTGAGGCAAGCAACGGCACTTGGGAGGCGTTTTCCATGTCAGGAGAGACCCAGCGGCACAGAGTCTACTCGGCCATCCAGAACCAGTGAGAAACAGCCCTCAATCGGTGAAAGATAAGTCTTTGCGTTTGGCCTACTGCGTGGATCAAAAACACCTCCCTTAGGGAAAAACCTCTCTCCCATTTACCTCCCTGCTCCCTGCTACGCACTGGGTTCAGGACAGCTTCAGCGAATGCTGAGTCCCCTGGGCCAGTAGTAGGACCCATCACGCGCCCAGAGCCATTCTCCCGGCCTTGGAGACGGAACAAATTAACAAACAGGGAAAAAAATAATCTGCCAGCTCCCCTAAGCCAGGAACTCAGGGTAGGCACAGCTCCTTTGCCTAGGCACAGGCATAAGGGATCCACAGACTTTGAGTGCCTTTCCCCCTGCAGAGACTTGTGTGGACCCATTTCAGCAGCATAGGCCCTCATTACCACAGTATAACAGGGTATATACCTGAAGTCTAACTTCAACTGTTTCAGCTGTGAAGTGGCAGGTTTGTGACATTTGATACTGCTCTGCCCATAAAGCAGGGTCTTCACCTACCTGCATCAGGGACCGGAGGACTGGTGGCTCCACCCATGCCACCTACTCACTTGTGATAGGGGCCCAAGAATAAGAAGTTGCCCCCAATCCTTACAGCTAACAGCATTGGGTGCTCATACTCCAGCTGCAAAACCCATCCACCTATGCACTATAGGGAACAAGGACACACTTTCCTCCTAGACACACAGAGGCGGCCGTCAGCCCCTTGCCTTGCTCAGTGTGTGTTCCTCTGCTGCAGCCAGATGCCTGTGCCTACACGAATCACCCATGTCTGTCTAGGACTGTAGCTGAGAGCCTGCACCACACACTTGGTAGCTGACTACCTGGACAACTGCGCTGAATCAATACAGGAGGACTGGGCAGATTCCTGGGCTCAAAGACTTAGTGGCAGTTCTGGCCACCTGGTGGCAGGACGTTGGAGCTCCAGAGGTGCTGGTGAACAGGCTAGCTCACAAGAGCAGCCTATGTGGGCATATCAAAACAAAACAAAAAAAGAGGCTAGGACACAGTAAGCAAACATAAAATAAATAAAAATAATAACTTAAAGATGGCTCAGAGACAACAGCAATTATTAAATCACATAAAGAGGCAGATTACGATGGCTTGAGAAAGCTCCCAAAATAAAGAATCTAGAAATTTTCTGGAGTAAGACAATTTTCTTGGAAATACCAGAGGCAGAATACAAAAGATTAATACACAGAACTCTTCAAGAAATCAGGAAGGACATTAGAACATTAAACAGAGGAACTTAAAAAGATTACAGAATGACAAATTTAACAGGCTGCAAGAATCCACAGAAAGCAATCAGAAATCCAGAAGATTAACAAAAAAATTTCAGAATTAAACAACTCAATACAAAGTCATAGGAGCAGAATTGAGGCAATGAAAGTCAGAATGACTGAGATTGAAGATGAAGCACATGACATCAAATTATTTGAGGAAAAATCAGATGAAAGGATTTAAAAGAATGAAGAAATCCTAAGAATTATGTGGGATTCTATCAAGAGGAATAACCTACAAGTGATTGGAATACCAGAACAGGGAGGGATAACAGAAAATACACAGAGAATTGTTGAGGATTTGTTGGCAGAAAACTTCCCTGATATTGTGAAAGATGAGATGATATCTATCCGAGATGCTCATCAAACACCATATACGGTAGATCCCAAAAGAAAGTCACCAAGACATATTATAATCAAATTTTCCGAAACCAAAGATAAAGAGAGAATTTTAAGAGTAGCTAGGGATAAATGAAAAGTCATCTACAAAGGAGAGTCGATAAGAATAAGCTCAGACTACTCAGCAGAAATCATGCAGGCAAGAAGGCAATGGGATGACACATATAAAGCCTTGAAGAAAAAAAATTGCCAGCCAACAATTATACATCCAGCAAAACTGTCTCTCGAATATGATAGTGAAATTAGGGCATTTCCAGATAAACAGAAATTTACAGAATCTCCAAAAACCAAACCAAAATTATAAGAAATACTAAAGGGAGTCCTCCAGTTAGAAAATCAGTAACATCAGCTGACAACCCAAGATTACAACACAGGACAGAGTAACCAGATATCAACCCAGACAGAGAAGTCACAAAAAGAAATCAAAGCTAAAACCCTGAAAATAGGGAAACAGAGATGGCAATATGCAAAAGATGACAACATTAAAACAAAAAAGAGTGACAAAAAAAGTAGACATAGATTTTTCATATGGAGGGGAAGTCAAGGTGATATAAAGAAATAAAAGACTGGTATAAACTTAGAAAAATAGAGGTAAATATTAAGGTAACCACAAAGGAAACTAACAATCCTATACATCAAAATAAAAAACAAGAAAAATATAAAGACTCAGCAAATAAAAAATCAACAACAATGAAAAAGATGAGAAGAAAATACATAAAGAAAAATGACTCAGCACAGAAATTGAAGTTTAACAAAGAAACTGTAAATAACACACAAAAAAAGACATCAAAACAACAGCACTAAACTCATACCGATCAATAATTACGCTGAATGTAAATGGACTAAATGCACCAATAAAGAGACAGAGAGTGGCAGATTGGATAAAAAAACACGATCCATCTATATGCCGTCTACGGCATAACTAAAGCTCAAAAGATGAAAAAAACATATCAAGTCAATAACATCCAAAAAAGAGCAGGAGTGGCAATATTAATCTCTGAAAAAATAGATGTTACAGTAAAATCCACCACAAAGGAGAAGGACACTATATAATGATTAAAGGGTCAATACACCAGGAGGACATAACTATAATAAATATTTACACACCCAACGACAGGGCTCCAAA
>NW_004443973.1:15708289-15710183 GCF_000243295.1 Trichechus manatus latirostris
ACTCCCAAACTCATTCTGTGAAGCCAGCATAACCCTGATACCAAAACCAGGTAAAGACACCACAAAAAAAGAAAATTACTGACCAATATTCCTCATAAACATTGATGCAAAAATCCTCAACAAAATTCTAGGCAACAGAACTCAACAACGTATCAAAAAAATAACTCACCATGATAACGTGGGATTTCTACTAGGTATGCAGGGATGGTTCAACTGAGAAAAACAATCAATGTCATCCATCACATTAATAAAATAAAAAACAATTACTACATGATCTCATCAATTGATGCAGAAAAGGCGTTTGACAAAGTCCAATATCCACTCCTCAATATAATTAGGGGCATTTATACAAAGCCAACAGCCAACATCATCCTAAATGGAGAGAGTCTGAAAGCATTCCCCTTGAGAACAGGAACCAGACCAGGATGCCCTTTATCACTTCTCTTATTCAACATTGTGCTGGAGGTCCTAGCCAGAGCAATTAGGCTAGAAAAAGAAATAAAGGGCATCTGAACTGGTAAGAAAGAAGTAAAAGTATCTCTATTGGCAGATGATATGATCTTATCCACAGAAAACCCCAAAGAATCCACAAGAAAACTACTGAACTAATAGAAGATTTCAGCAAAGTTTCAAGATACAAGATAAACATACAAAAATCAGTTGGATTCCTTTACACCAACAAAAAGAACTTCGAACAGGAAATCACTAAATCAATTCCATTTACAATAGCCACCAAGAAGATAAAATATTTTGGAATAAATCTAACCACAGACGTAAAAGACCTATACAATGAAAACTACAAGACACTACTGCAAGAAACCAAAAAAGACCTGCATAAGTGGAAAAATATACCTTGCTCACAGACAGGTAGACACAACCTTGTGAAGATGTCAATTCTACCCAAAGTGATCTACAGATAGAATGCAATCCCAATCCAAATTCCAATGGCATTTTTTAATGAGATAGAGAAAGAAATCACCAACTTCATATGGAAAGGGAAGAGGCACCGGATAAGTAAAGCATTACTCAAGAAGAACAAAGTGGCAGGCCTCACACTACCTGATTTTAGAATCTATTATACCTCCATAATAGTCAAAACAGCCTGGTACTAGTACAACAGATACATAGGCCAATGGAACAGAATTGAGAATCCAGGCGTAAATTCATCCACCTATGAGCAGCTGATATTTGACAAAGGCCCAAAGTCCATTAACTGGGAGAAAAGACAGTCTCTTTAACAAATGGTGCTGGCATAACTGGATACCCATCTGCAAAAGACAGAAACGATACCTCACATACCATGTGAGGTACCCATACCTCACACCATGCACAAAAACTAACTCAAAATGGATCAAAGACCTAAATATAAAATTGAAAACAATAATGATCACGGAAGAAAAAATAGGGACAACGCTAGGGGCCCTAATACATGGTATAAACACAATACAAACCATAAGTAACAACGCACAAATACCAAAAGAGAGACTACATCACTGGGAGCTCCTAAAAACCAATCACATACGCTCATCAAAAGACTTCACCATGAGTACAAAGACAACCTACAGACTGGGAAAAAAATTTTGGCTATGACAAATCTGATCAGCATCTAATCTCTAAAATCTACAAGATACTGTAAAATCTCAACAACAAAAAGACAAATAACCCAATTAAAAAATGGGGAAAGGATATGAACAGGCACTATGCCAAGGAAGACTTTCAGACAGCTAACAGACACTTGAAGAAATGCCCTCACAATCATTAGCCATTAGAGAAATGCAAATCAAAACTACAATCAGATACCATCTCACCCCAACAAGGCTAGCATTAATCCAAAAAACACAAAATAATAAATGTTGGAGAGGTTGTGGAGAGACTGGAACACTTATACACTGTT
>NW_004443973.1:15710283-15726816 GCF_000243295.1 Trichechus manatus latirostris
CATTAATCCAAAAAACACAAAATAATAAATGTTGGAGAGGTTGTGGAGAGACTGGAACACTTATACACTGTTAGTGGGAATGTAAAATGGTACAATCACTTAGGAAATCGATTTGGCACCTCCTTAAAACGGTAGAAGTATCATATGATCCAGCAATCCTGCTCCTTGGAATATATCCTAGAGAAATAAGAGCCGTCACACGAATAGATATATGCACACCCAAGTTCATTGCAGCACTGTTCACGATAGCAAAAAGATGGAAACAACCTAGCTGCCCATCGATGAACAAATGGATAAACAAATTATGGTATATTCACACGATGGAATACTACACAATGATAAAGAACAACGATAAATCCGTGAAACATAATGTGATGGAATCTGGAGGGCATTACGCTGAGTGAATTTAGTCATTCACAGAAGGACAAATATTGTATAAGACCCACTATTATAAGAACTCACGAAAAGGTTTAAAAACAGAAGAAAATATTCTTTGATGGTTATGAGGGGGAGAGAGAGGATGAGGGTTATTCACTAACTAGATAGTAGACAAGAATTATCTTAGGTGAAGGAAAGGATGGCACACACTACAGGGAAAGTCAGTGCAATGGGACTAATCCAAAGCTAAGAAGTTTCCTGAATACAATCAAACACTTCAAGAGACAGAGTAGCAGGGGTGGGGGTCTGGTGACCATGCTTTAAGGGGACATATAGATCAATTGGCATAACAAAGTTTATTAAGAAAATGTTCTGCATCCTACTTTGGTGAGTGGCATCTGGGGTCTTCAAAGCTTGCAAGCAGCCATCTAAGATGCATCAACTGGTCCCAACTACCTGGAGTAAAGGAGAATGAAGAACACCAAAGACACAAGGAAAGTAGTAACCCAAGAGACAGAAAGGGCCACATAGACCAGAGACTTCATCAGCCTGAGACCAGAAGAACTGGATGGTGCCTGGCTACCACCAATGAACGTCCTGACAGGGAACACAACAGAGAGTCCCTGATGGAGCAGGAGAAAGGTGGGGTGCAGAATTCAAATTCTAGTAAAAAGACCAGACTTAATGATCTGACTGAGACTGCAGGAACCCCAGAAAGCATGGCCCCCTGATTCTCTGTCAACCCAGAACTAAAACAATTCCTGAGGCCAACTCTTCAGACAGATTGGAATGGACTATGGTACATAAATTGATACTCGTGAAGACTGTGCTTTTTAGCTCAAGTAGATACAAGAGACTAAATGCGCAGCTTCTGTCCAGAGGTGAGATAAGAAAGCAGAGAGGGTTAGGATCTGGTTGAATGGACACAGGAAATCAGGGGTGGAAAGGAGAAGTGTTCTGTCACAGTATAGGGAGAGCAATTAGGGTCACAGAACAATGTATGTATAAATTTTTGTATGAGAGACTAATTTGAATTGTAAACTTTCACTTAAACTACAACAATTAAAAAAAAACACTTTATCAAGAAATTAAGAAATGTGGTCAAATTTAGTCTAGGTGAGACTCACAGCTCTGTGCATGGGTTCCTACAGTTTGGTCACAGATACGTTAATCATGGTATTACGATGGCTATTCATCTGTCTCTCTCTCACATATAAGCTGCACATACAGATTCCAGTGTTAAGTCATTGTATGTACATATAACTGAAAAACCAACTGTAACGGGTCTGTTTCTGTGTATAGATATGTGTCACACAAACATCAAAACATGGAGTATAGACCTAAAAGACATTTTTGTTTTAAAGATACAGTCTCATTGTAACTCACTGGAAGTATCCATTGTTTATCTGTGACTCAGCAATAAAGGGAGAATGAGCGATACCCACATCTTTAGGGAAAGTCAACTCTACAGGCAGCTTGATAGAAATTATTTAGGAATTCAGTTCCACTAAAATTTCCTTTTTTATTGTAGTAGTGTTGCTGTTAGTTGCCATCAAGTCAATTCTGACTCACAGTGACCCTATATGTTCAGAGTAGAACTGCTCCACTGGGTTTTCAAGGTGGTGACCTTTTGGAAGCAGATCACCAGGCCTGTCTTCTAAGGTACCTCCAGGTGGATTTAAACAGCCAGTCTTTCAGCTAGTAGTCGAGCATTTAACCATTTGCCCCACCTAGGAACTCCTTTTATTGTGGTAAGTACACACACACACATAACAAAACATTTGCCTTTCCAACATTTTTTACATGTACAATTCAGTGACATTAACTACATTCAACATGTTGTACAGTCATCGCTACTATCTGCTTCCAAATTTCTCCATCACTCCTAAAAGAAGTTCGGTGCCTCCTAAGCAATGACTACCTCTTTCCCCCTCATTTCAACCCCTGTTAATCACTAATAAACTTTGTTCTCTATATATTTGCCTATTGTAGATACTTCCTGTGAGATCATACAATATTGGGTCTTTTATGACTGATTGATTTTACTCAGCATATGTTTTCCAGTTTTATCAATGTTGTCCATCAACAGATGAATGGATGAACAAAATGTGGTATATTCACTACTCCTCACTTATCAACTATCACGTAATCCAACATTTTGTAATTACGACCATTGTAAAAAAATCTACTATGCGACTATTTTGTGTATTAATGACATATGCCTGGCAGTAATGAATGCTGAGGTGCAAGGTGAGAGTAATACTGGCTGTGATGGTTAAGGTTACGTGTCAACATGGCTGGGCCATGATTCTCAGTGGTTTGGAAGTTATGTAGTGACGTAATTTGGCAGGTATGTAATGATGTAGTTATCCTCTATTTTGTGATCTGATGTGGTCATCCTCCATTTTCTCATAACAGTGATTTTTGTGTAACAACCTGGTCTTTGGAACACAACCTTGTTGATAAGTGAGGAGTCGGTGTACATACAATACAAAATCACTCTGCCATAAAGAGTAATACTTATTTTTAAAATTACAAACTCAGTAGTGGTATAAAGCCACATAGGTATTAGGGTCGGTCACACATGGATTCTGCCTCCCACTGTATATTATAGGCAAGTCACTTAATCTTTCTGAATTGAGGCAGATACATCCACCCAATGGGGCTATTGTTAGGGTTAAATAAGATAACACAGGTAGAGATCTGGGCACATAATAGATATTCAATAAATGTTATATGCTATCACGATGTCAAAAGTCTGTTTAATTACCAAACAGGTATAGTCACAGAGTCACATTCATTTGAATGAATGGTGGAATGGATTCCATATTCATGGATGATAAACAAAGAAGCATCAAAGTAGGAGGGGAAGTAAAATCCCATGAACAAATTGTCCATATAGACTTTTACTAACTATAAATTCCAGGCAATCCAAACTCCTAAAGGTCCTGCTTCATGTTCATTATCACATTCCCAAAGTTCGAACAACCCTAATAATATTAAGGGTTGGTATTTTTGAACTAGAGTCCCTGGGTGGTACAAATGGTTAAAGCACTCAGCTGCTAACTGAAGGTCTGGTGGTTCGAGTCCACCCAAAGGCATTTCAGAAGAAAGGCCTTGCAATCTACTTCTGAAAAATCAGCGATTGGAAATCCTATGGAGCACAGTTCTACTCTGACACATATGGGGTCACCATGAGCCAGAATCAACTAGACAGTAACTCTTCTTTTTTTTTTTTTTTTTTGCACTATTCTCTGTAGGCCCAATGACTGGCTTGGTCTGAGGTACAGGGAGGCCACCTAATAGGCCTCAGCTCACTGAATCTAGTTAAAGTGCAATCCTTTTTTTCAAAGTCAAAGAGAAAATTAATGGGAAAGAAGGAAACACACACACACACACATACATAGAATCCGTGGTCAGCTGAAAAACTAGCTTTCACATCTTTCTTAGCTGGTTCATTTCCCAGTCACTATCCTGGTGATCTTCTCATCAAAATCTATCTTCACCAAAAGGATGTGTTAATCAATCCTCATACACTGCTTGCTTACACCTGTCTCTAGAGCTTTTATACTTAAGAAACACTTCCCTCCCCATCTCTACCAATTTATATGCTACACTTTCACTAGTATATTTCAAAGGTTCAAAATTTTACTTAAGATTCCCTTCCTGTAACACAAATTTTCAGCTTAACACTACTGGATTGATCAACCTCTGCTGCATATAACCAGCATCCCCCAGGCCAGCTAAATTTGATTGAATTTACATTTGTTTACATATTTCTTTGTAAGACCAAGCCTTGTCTACATTGTTTACTGGTGCATATTAGGCAATCATTTCTTTGCTGATTATTGCTTAATATACATCCAAAAAGAAAGACAATCTCTTCCATGTCTTTGGCATGTCACATCCCTCAATGGCTTTCTATACCGTAATTGTACACTGTGGTTGTTTAGGAAAGATGGCTATTTTGTTGGCTTATTAGGAAAATGGCTGTATGAAGTTTTAAGAAATTGCTGAGGTTAAAATTGGGACTCACACCAGACACAAGGCCAAAATGACTTTAACTTCACATCAATATTAAAATGATGTATTACATGAAACAGAACTGTATTATAACTCTAGTTTTCAAAAGTACACAATTTTTTTTTCAGTAGATGATACTTGTAGACTTAAGATCTTATTAATACTTCCTTTTCCAGAAATAGCAGGCTAGGCTACTCAGATCAATCCTTTCCTACCCTGACCTATTAAAATCAACTAAAATTCTAAATTAAAAAAGAAAAAATCTCTAAAAGCATCAGACATAACAAGGTAATAAGAAGCTATCAGGACAAAATCTAAGAGAAACCGGGCATCCAGAGACATAAGGAGAGCACCAGTGCTTCTTTTGCCCCGAGGGCATCTGCCATGGTCAGTAAATCTAAGTTTCTACTTTGGCAGCCTTCTGGAATAAAGGGGACAGACTCAAGGCCGAGATCCCACCCAAAGTGAGAAACATTATAGGAGACAATATCTGCATTAAACTGAGATCTCATAGTATTACATCTATAGGATAAGTATGAACCATAAGTAAACCCTATTGCTATCCCCAATTCTAGGGATTGTTGCTTGACACTAAAGCAGAATAGGAATAAAAAGGAAAAGAAAAAAAATCCATGAGAAGTTGTGGCTAAAGACCTAGAACAGTCATAAGAGTGACTGTAACCAAGGTACACTTTGATTTGGTGGTCCTGGGAATCTTAAACCTTGGACTTGGTTTAAGGTAATCCTAGACTAGGAGTATCTGTAAATGCTTGACAGAAATATCAGCATAAACTCTCTGGAAAAAGGCATCTTCCTCCTAGGCCTCAAGAATCTGCCAAATAATTTTCAGAAACAAAGAATAGCACATAGTCAAAATTAACAAAGCTACACAAGGAAAAAAGACACTATGAATCAGAAACAGATTCATAAATATTGAAACTATCAGATACAAATTATAAAACAATTATGCTTATTCTATGTAAAGAAATAAAAAAAAGGTAAAAAGTTGTTACTGTGTGCCACTGAGTCAATTTCAACTCATAGCGGCCCTATAGGAGAGAGCAGAACTGACCCCTAGGTTTTCCTAGACTGAAATCTTTACAGGAGCAAATTGCCAGGTCTTTTCTCTCACAGAGCCACTAGTGGGTTCCAACTGCTGACTTTCCAGTTCACAGGTGAGCACTTAACCATTGTGCCACCAGGCTCCTAAGATAAAAAGTATCTGTAGAGAACAGGAAACTATAAAGTGACCAAGCAGCTTTTGAAAAGAACCAACTGGAACTTCTACAAATGAAAATACAATAACCAAATTAAAAACTAGGTGGAGAAGGAAGTAACAAATTAGAAAGAGTTAATAAGAGAGTTAGTGATTTGGAATATAGGTTAAATGATATCTAACATACAGCCAGAGAAACAAAAAATTGAAAACACGGAAGAGAAGTTAAGATACAGGGAGGACAGTGTCTCATATACAGTCACTCCTCACTTACTGACATGGCTAGGTTCCAAAGACCAGGTCATTAAGTGAACATCAGCATTACACGAAAATGGAAGATGACCACACCAGATCACAAAATGGAGAATGACTACATCATTATGTAACAGCCAAATTACATCATTACATAACTACCAAACCACTGAGAATCATGGCCTACTACAAACTCTTCTGGAACTAGAAAAAGAAGGACTACTCCCCAACTATGAAGATAGCCTAACATTGATACCAAAACTGTGTTAAACAAAATATTAGACCCAGAATGAGCAACAGATAAAAAGATAATGACCAAGGCAGAGTATCTTAGGAATGCACAACTTGATTAAATGTTAGAAAACTGATTGATGTATTCACCATGTTTATAGATTAGACATCATCATAGATACAGGAGAAGTATTTGATAAAAACTGAATATCCATTCATGATTTTAAAAAAAAAAAAAAACAACTTTTGGCAAATCAAGAAACAGAAGGAAATTTCCTTAATCTTTTAAAGGGCACTTTTTAAAAAATGTTGAAAACTTTCCTTTTGAGGTAAGTCACAAGACGAGGATGCCTGCTCTCACACCTTCCCTTCAACATTGTACTGGAGGTCCCTAAATAACACAGTAAAGGCAAGGAAAATAAAAGGATGAGAAAACAAAAAACAAAATTACCATTTTAAAATATGATCTGATTGTCCCATAAAAAATTCAGATAAATTATTAGAATTAATGAGAGTTTAGCAAGGTTGCTATATAGAAAATTAACACATAAACATCTTTTATTCCTAAAGAACAGCAACATACAGTTAAGAAAGTAAAAATTTTAAGATACCACTTAAAATAGCTTCAAAAAGTAGGAAGTGCCTATGAATAAATCATATAAACAATGTGTGCTATCTCTGCAGAGAAAATTACAAGAATTTATTTAGAAAGAAGATCTTAATAAATGAAAAGTTAACCATGGTCACTGTTATGGACTGAACTGTGTCCCCCCAAAATATCTGTCAACTTGGCTAGGCCACGATTCCCAGTATTGTGTGATTGTCCACCATTGTCATGTGATTTTCCTATGTGTTGTAAATCCTACCTCTGTGATGTTAATCAGGCAGGATTAGAGGCAGTTATGTTAATGACGCAGGATTCAATCTACAAGATTATGTTGTATCTTAAGTCAATCTTTTTTGAGAAATAAAAGAGAAAAGAATGCAGAGAGACATAGGGACCTCATACCACCAAGAAAGCAGTGCTAGGAGTAGAGTGTGTTCTTTGGACCTGGGGTCACTGTGCTGAGAACCTGCTAGACCAGGAGAAGATTGATGACAAGGACCTTCCCCCAGAGCTGACAGAGAAAAAGCCTTCCCCGGGAGCTGGCACCCTGAATTCAGACTTCTAGCCTCCGAGACTGTGAGAGAATAAATTTCTTTTTGTCAAAGCCATCCACTTGTGGTATTTCTGTTATAGCAGCACTAGATAACTAAGACAGTCATGGGTTTGAATACTAAATATTGTAAAGACAGCAATTTTATAGGAGGGGAGCAGAGGAGAAAGGAAATCACTAACTAGATAGTAGACAAGTATTAACTTCGGTGAAAGGAAGACAACACACAATATAGGGAAGGTCAGCACAACTTGACACATCCAAACACCTTAAGGGACCGAGTTATTGGGGCTGAAGGTGGAGGACCATGGTCTCAGGGGACATCTAGGTCAATTGGCATAACATAGTCCATAAAGAAAACGTTCTACATCGTACTTTGGTGAATAGCATCTGGCGTCTTAAAAGCCTGCAAGCAGCCATCTAAAATATGTCTATTGGTCCCATCACATTTGGAGCAAAGGAGAATGAAGAAAACCAAAGATACAAGGAAAATATGAGTTCAAAGGACTGACTAATGGACCATATGAACCACAACCTCCACCAGCCTGAGTCAGAAGAACTAGATGGTGCCCAGCTACCACCACCTACCCCTCTGACAGAGATCACAGTACAAGATTCTGGACAGAGCAGGAGAAAAATGTAGAACAAAATTAAATTTCATGAAAAAAGACCAGACTTACTGGTCTGACAGAGACTGGAGGGACCCCCGAAACTATGGCTTCCAGACACCCTGCTAACTTAGAACTGAAGGCGCTCCCAAAGTCCACCTTTCAGCCAAGATTAGACAGACCTATAAAACAAACAATAACACATGTGAGGCATGTGCTTCTTAGTTCAATCAAGTATAGAGACCTAATGGGCAACACCTGCCCAAAAGCAAAGAGGAGAAGGCAGAAGGGACAGAAAACCTGCACCAACGGACGCAGGGAACCCAGGATGTAAAGGGAAAGGGGGAGAGTGCTGACACATTGCAGGGATTGCAACCAATGTCACAAAACAATTTGTGTCTAAATTTTTGAATGAGAAACTAATTTAAAAAACAACAGCAACAAAATTTAGAATCTTAAAAGCACTACTTCAAATCAATAATAAAAAGACAGGTACCAAATAAAAATATGGTTTAGACAGATACTTCACAACTCAGTCTCATTATCAACAAGGAAAATGCAAATTAAAACCACAAGAAGATTGGTAAACAATACAAAGTGTGAAAATCCAAAGCGTTGGTGAGAATGTGGAGCAATAGAAACTCTTATATGCTTCTAGTAAGGGTGTAAACTTGCATGATTCCTTTAGAAAACAGATTAACGTCTATAAATTTGAAGATATGAATACAGTTTGAGTACAGGACCACATATCCCAGATTGCCTGGATAATTCCAGTTTACACCTATTTTTCCTGGTGAACCACCAAGTCCAGCATTTGTCCTGGACAAAAATGTCCCACCTGGAACGTTCAATTATATGGTTACCTATCTAGTACCCAGATTTTATTCCTACTTATTCCATAGAGAAACTCGTGACAGCGCACCAAGATATATGTATAAGAATATTCATAGCCTTATTTCTTACAATAGCCAATGTAGCTATTTCTTGTAGTTGCCAAACACTGGAAACAACCTTATATCCATCCACAGTAGAAAAAATAATATACTGTGATATGTTCATGCAATAAAAAACCATACAGCAGTAAAATGGATGAACTACTGCTGATTACACCTACACAGATCAGCATGGATACATTTTAGATGTCCACTGTTTGGCAAAAGATGCAAGGCATAAAAATAAACATGTAGTATTTAAGTTTAAAAATGCACAAAACTACATACTATGTTGTTTTGGAATATATGCATAAATGACAAAATTATAAGAAAATAATTGCAACAAAATTTGATAATAGTGTTTATTTCTTGGGAGAAAAGGCAGTGTGTTGTGATTGGGAGAGGTTCATTTTGGGACTCTGGGAGTGTCGCTGCTGTTGTTAGTTGCCTTTGAGTTGATTCTAGCACATGGTGACCCAACATGTGCAGAGCAGAACTGCTCCATGGGGTTCTCAAGGATGTCACCTTTTCGAAGCAGATCTCCAGGCCTTACTTCAGAGGCACCTCTGCGTGGGTCTGAACCACCAACCTTTTGGTTAGTAATCCAGCACTTAACCATTTGCAACAATGTTTAATTTCCTGATCTGGTTGAGGTTACTTTTAAGTTACTGCTAAACTGAACCTGCTCTTGTACATCTTTTCACAACAATAAAAGGAGGTGGGGGGTGGAAGCAGCAGCCAAATAACCAAAGATATCAGGCAGAACATTCCAAGAAGAGGGACCAGGAAGTGCAGGAATGAGCTTGGCAGGCAGAGAGCAGTTTGATGTCACTGGAGTGCAGTAAGTAAGAGGAGTGGGGACAGAAGATGAAGTCAGAGAGGTAGACAGCCAAGATCCAGGTGATGCGGAGCCCTGCAGGCCACGAGGACCAGTTCAGATTTCAATCCAGGGCAGCCACAGGGAGAGGCAGAGCTCTTATGAGAAGTGCAGGTGGGTGCACCTGTGTCAAGTCAGGGACGAATGATGATAAAAAACCTCAGAGGAGAGGCTGCCTGAGCTGGACTTTGAAGAGATGAATAGGAGCCAAGCAGGGAAGAGGGCGGGGGGGCCCTGGGACAGCATGTGTACAGAACTCTGAGCAGTTACCTATTACTAGAGCACAATGTGCAAGAAAAGGACTGAACAAGAAATGTTCATGAGCCCTGTGAACTTGGAGCCATGGAGAATAAGGGATGAGGCCATTTAGAAACCTTTGCAGGCCCTACGTCCCTAACTAGGTGGCAGTCCCACCCTAAAGTATAGCAAACTTATTATCTTGTACCCACATCCCATATCAATGTTTTATCTGTTAAAAAAAAAAAAGTTTTTTTCTATTTCATAACCTTCCATTTAAGAATTATTATTATACAGAGATGACAGAATGACATAATTGTTGAAAATGTATGATGGATACCTAGAAATTCATTAACTATTCTTTTTGTGATATTTAAAAAAAATTATTGTGGTAAAACTGTGTAACATAAAATTTGCCATTTTAACCATTTTTAAGTGCATAATTCAGTGTCATTAATTATATTCACAATGTTGTACAACCCTTCACTACTATTTACTTCCATAACTTTTTCATCACCCCAAACAGAAACTCTGCATATTTTAAAATTTCCATAATAAAAAGCTAAAAATAACTGAAAGTTACTTTGTTGTTGTTGAGATTAAAACTGTATTATATTTATATATACATTTATTATTTGAGTTGAACCATTAAATTAGATCTTGCAGACATTTAATTAAGCATTTAATAATTTTAGGGGAAAAAGCATTTTACTTGAGATAAACAACTACCAGATGCTTAGGATTACTTTTTAAGTACCAAAAAAGTTACACTCATGGGATTTTAGGAAACTGCATCTCCTACAGTTTTTCATTACTTATTTGATTGTCTTCCTAATAAATACCTTATTTTTAAAGGAAGAAAACTGGATCTAAAATGCCCAGTGAGAATATAACATCCAAAGTATAAGGAGAAAAATCTGAGAAAGAAAAAAACAAAAACATGCTGCTTACTCTCTTATTTAAACATGTTTTGCTCTTATTTACATGCAGATTTAAAGAAATAGCTAGTTGGCTTCAGGCAGATCTGGATGTGTTTCTTAAAATTAAAAACGTAAATTAAATAAAAAGTTCTAATGCATAAAATCATCCAAAACTTAAGAGAAATCCACATGGTAGCTTAAGAATCTTCAGCATGTGGTATACAATTTCTGAGGACATAAGGGAGTTTGGAGTGGAACACCATCCAATTTAACAAGAATTTACTACCTCAGCAGCTCCCAGGATAATGAACTATAAGACATAATGCCTTGAATTTAGACTTCTAGCCTACTAGACTGTGAGAAAATAAATCTCTCTTTGTTAAAACCATCCACTTGCGGTATTTCTGTTATAGCAGCACTAGATAACTAAGACATCAACCAACTGGTTTTCTGGATAGGGGGAAGGTAACCTTGAGGCAACCACACCCTACTGACACCTACAGCCCCTATTCCTAGAAAAAGCAATCTACTGATGTTCCATGTCCTCACTGCCTGCCACCTCACACACAGATAAACACACTCCATACAGAGGAATTAATAAACATGCTTCTAGACAACTATTTTACACTTTCTCCTCTCTCCTCAAAATCCCAACACCTCTTCCTTCAGCCTCACTGTCAGCTAAGGACCTTGTTCCCTATTTCTCAATCACAAGAACAATCACAAAAGACATCGCACATGCTCTCAACATGACTCTACCTACATGCATCTGTTTTTTTTTTTTTAATTAATTTAAAGTTTATTTAAATAGCCACATGTGGCAAGTGGTTACCATGTTGCACTGCACAATTTTTTTTAAATTGTGCTTTAGATGAAGGTTTACAGAACAAATTAGTTTCTCATTAAACAACTAATATACATATTGTTTTGTGACATTGGTTGCCAACCCCAACACATGTCAACACTCTCCCCTTCTGGACCTTGGGTTCCTCATTTCCATTCGTCCAGCCTTCCTATCCCTTCCTGCCTTCTTATCCTTGGCCCTGGGCTGGTGTGCCTGTTTAGTCTCATATACATGGTTGAGCTACATGTATTATTGTTTTATAGGCCTGTCTAATTTTTGACTGAAGGGTACACTTCAGGAGTGACTTCACTACTGAGTTAAAAGGGTGTCCAGGGCCATAATCTCAGGGTTTCTCCAGTCTCTGTCACACCAGTAAGTCTGATCTTTTTTTGTTGAGTTTGAATTTTTCTCCAGCTCTGTCCAGGACCCTGTATTGTGATCCCTGTCAGAGCAGTCGGTGGTGGTAGCCGGGCACCATCTATTTGTGCTGGACTCAGTCTGGTGGAGGCAGTGGTAGTTGTGGTCCATTAGTCCTTTGGACTAATCCTTCCTTTGTGTCTTTGGTTTTCTTCATTCTCCCTTGTTCCAGACAGGGTGGGATCAGTGGAGTATCTTAGACGGCTGCTCATAAGTTTTAAGACCCTAGATGCTACTCACCACAGTTGGATGTATATCATTTTCTTTATAAACTATGTTATGCTAATTGAGCTGAATGTCCTCCAAGACCATGTTCCCCGCAGACCTCAGCCCAGTAATTGGATCCCTCAGGGAGTTTGAATGTATCTATGAAGCTTTCACTACCTTGCCTTGATCAGGTTGTGCTGACTTCCCTAGCACTGTATACTGTCTTACTCTTCACCAAAGTTATCACTTATCTATTGTCTAGTTAGTGTTTTTCCCTCCCTACCCCTCCCAGCACCCCTCGTAACCATCAAAGATTGTTTCTTTCTGTGTGTAAACCTTTTCATGAGTTTTTATAAAAGTGGTCTCATACAGTATATGTCCTTTTGTGATTGACTTATTTCACTCAGCATAATGTCCTCCAGATTCATCCATGTTGTGTGAGATGTTTCTCAGATTCATCATCATTCTTTATACCGTTGCATAGTATTCCACTGTGTGTATGTACCATAGTTTGTTTATCCATTCATCTGTTGATGGGCACTTAGGTTGTTTCCACCTTTTTGCCATTGTGAATAATCATACACCTGGTTTTTAAAGTTAGACAATGAAACAGGAAGACAGAATTGATGTGATTGAACTGTAGTGTTGGCAAAGAATATTGAATATACCATGGATTGCCAAAAGAACAAACAAATTAATCTTAGAAGAAATATAACCAGAATGTTCCTTAGAAGCAAAGATGCTAAGGTTTCAGCTTGTTTACTTTGTATGCCTCATCAGGAAAGACTAATTGCTAGAAAAGGACATCATGTTTGGTAAGGTAGAGGGCCAATGAAAACAAGGGAAACCCTCAGTGCAGTGGGTTAACACAATAGCTACAACAAGAGACTCAAACATACCAACAATAATGAAAATGGTACAGGGCCAGGCAATGTTTTGATCTGTTATACATAAGGTCACCACGAGTCTGAGCCGACCCCATGACAACTAACAACAGCTTGCATCTGTGCCCAGATACTCTGGCTACCCTACTGTTACCATAAACTGTTTGTGCTCCTACCTAAGGCTAATTCCTTCACTCGCACACCAGAGTCCAGCCTCTCCCACATGGGCAAAGATACAGCTCTAGTCATTCCCTCCCCTCCCCCACCTCTCCTGCATCCTCAATCTCCTTCTCTCTGCTAGATCACTCCCATCCAGCATACAAACATGCCATTTTTCTTTCTTAAAAAAAAAAATAGGAAAGAAATCCTTAACCCTGCATTCCTCCTTCAACCACCACTCTGTTTTTCTCAACCACCCTTTTATAACAAACTTCTCAAGAGTTCTCCATATTCCAATTTCTCTCCGCCCATTTTCTCTTGAGCTCTCCTAAGTCAGGGTTTCACCTCCACCATTCCATCCTAACTGGTCTTGTCAAAGATAGAAATTACTTCTGTACTGTTGAATCCAATGGTCAACTCTCAGTCCTCAGCTTATGTGGCCCACCAGTAGTGACTGACTGGCTGATCTTTACCCCTTTCCTTTCCTGGCTTCCAGGAGAAGCGTGTTGTTTTCTCTTACCTCATTCTTCCTGCCTTCATAGTCCCCTTATTTAGCTCTTCCTTAACTCCCTAACCTCTAACATGGCCATGTCGCAGGGCTCAGTCTTCAGACATTTTCTCTACTTACTTCACTCTCTTCGTGATCTCACGCTGTCTCATGTCTTTAAATACCATCTGTTCACTGACAATTGCCAAATTTATATCTTCAGCCCACATTTTGTCCCTGAACTCCCTATTCCTATATCCAGCTGCCTACGGCACACCTCCATGTAGACGTGGGACAGACATCTCAAACTTAACATGACCAAAATCAAAACCTGTGCTTCTTCCCAGACTCACTCCTCCCTCATTCTCCCTCAGCTCAGTAAATGGCAACTCCTTCCTTCTAACTGCTCAAGCCAAATCCTGAGGGCCATCCTGATTCCTCACTTTTTCTCATGCCACACAACCAATCTCTCAACAAATTCTGTTTACACTACCTTCAAAATAAATCCTGATTTAAACCTTTTTCTCAAATGGTTCAAGAAAAAAGTGTGAGGGGCTGTGTGTGGGTGTGTGTGTGTGTAGAAAACACAGAAAGAGTTAAAGCAAATGTGGCATAATGTTAACAATTCGCAAATTTGAATGAAGTGTATACAGGATTTCTTTCTACTATTCTTGAAACTTTTCTGTATGTTTGAAATTATTTCAAAATAAGTTAAAATGAAAGAGAGAGACTTAAGAGATATAACAACCAAATATAATGTATGAATCTTAACTGGAATCTTCCTGAAAAGGAATACAGATATAAACTACATCTAGGGGAGGACAGCTGAGGAAATATGAACTATGCATTAGTTCGGTATGATAATGGCATTTCGTTTCTGTAGAGAACAATTTTTATTTCTGGAGATTCATGCTGAAGTATGAAGTCTCATGATGTTGGTAATTTACTTTGAAATGGTTCAGTAAAAAAAAAAGGTAGAGCTAAGGCAAATATGTCAAAATGCTGACATTTCTTTGATATGGGTGATGAATATATGATTATGTTAAACTATCATTTCTCTTTTTTATATGTTTAAAATTATTCAAAATTAAAAGTTAAGAAAAGTCCTGAATCTGAACTCTTTCCATTGCTTCCACTACTACCATCTTAGTTCAAGCCACCAAGAACTCTCACCTGGATTAGTGCAGTATCCTTCTCTCTGGTCTCCCTTGCACTTATCCGCCTACAGTTCATTCTCAACACTTCAGTCAGAGTGATCCTGTTAAAAGGTTAATCAGACCACATCCCTCCTATCTCCGAAGCCCTCCAATGGTTTCCTTTCTCAGAGTAAAACACCAAAGTCTTTATAATGGCCTACAAGACTCTGCAAAATCTGGCCACTCTCATTACTACCAGGATCTCACTTCCTACTCCTTTCCCCTTCACTCACCCTCAACTCCAGACACCCCTGGCCTCCCCACTGTTCTCACACAGGCCACTGTACACTCCTCCTCAGGTTATATGCAATTGCTTCTCCTCAGCCATGAATGAGGTTTCCTCACCTCCTTTAGGTCTTGGCTCAAACGTCCCCTTCTCAGGAGGGACTTCCCCCGATCACCCCTAAATGCTCAACCCATGCCCCCACCCACATACACACACTCCTGATCTTTCTTACCAGCTTTATATTTCTCCATAGTACTCGAGGCAATCAATATCCTATATATCTTACTTATTTGTCTATTATCTCCTCTCCCAGTGAAATATAAGCTATATCCCAGGCACTTACAAGACTGCCTGGCACAAGTAGGCACTCAAAAAATATTTGAGCAATAAGTGAAACAAAGACTTGGCAAACAACTGCTAGAAGGTTGTTAGCCTTGAAATATATGTTCACTCAATCTGAAATATTTACCGAGTACCTTCTATATACAGGCACATCCTAGGCATGAGTATTCAAAGACAGGTAAGATAGACTTCTTGCCCCAAAGGAGTTTATAGTCTAGCAGGTAAAAAGAGAGACAAGTAAGAGCAACAAACTGTTATTGTTAGCATTAACGCAGTACACAATGAAGGGACTCGTCAGATGTACTTGGGAAAAAGAATGGGAGATGTGTAGATGAAGCCACAGAGGTTATAATGTTCTATTTCCAGGTCTGCTCTCCACTGAATGTTAAGCACAGTGCCTGGCATAAAGAGGTCACTCAATAAATGTCCATGTCTGTTGAATGAAGGTGAACTGAGTCTCGATGAATGAGCAGGAAATCGTCAAGTTGACAGGGCAAGGGGAAGGGCATCCTTGGTGAAAGGAGAGCACATTATTAAAGGCCAAGGAGCAAGAATGAGCATGGTACATTCACATAACAGTACAGCTTAAAAAAGGAATCAATTTTTATGAAACCTCATGAAATTCTCACGAAAAGCTAAAACGTGTTTGAGAAGTGAGTCAACAAAGAGAAGGTCCTTCTTTGCTTCAGTGATAATTATACTGCCATTCCTAATGATTATTAGCATGGAGTCCTTGAGTGGTGCAAATGGTTAAGTACTCTGCCAGTAGCTGAAAGGCTGGCAGTTCAAACCCACCCAGAGGCACCTTAAAAGCAGGCCTGGGGGGACTCCGGCAAGATGGCGGTCTAGGCAGAAGCACCACGCCGTCCCTCCACAACAAAGATCCGAAAAACTAAGCCAAACAGAGAATCAACAATCCTGAAACCCTAGAACATCAAAT
>NW_004443973.1:15735218-15756633 GCF_000243295.1 Trichechus manatus latirostris
AAAAAAAAAAGCAGGCCTGGCGATCTGCTTCCAAAAGGTCATAACCTTGAAAACCTATGGAGCAGTTCTACTCTGCACACATGGGTCTAACAACAACCACATCTCCTAACCATCATTAGCATAATAGCAGATAACATTTATTAACTGCTTTCTATGTGCAAGTACTTTATGTGTTTAGCACAACTCTATGGCCTCATTTTAAATTTGAGATAAAATTTTAATTCACATTAAATTTCAAGAAACTGAGACTCAGCAAGTTGGTACGTGGTAGAGACAGGCAGGTAGAGCCTTAGACTCCTATGCCCACTGGTGCTCTAGACTCCTATGCCCACCGGCCCCTGTGTGCTCTGACTTCTTCACCTAAGATATAAACTCTGAGTTCCACCACAAGGGCCTTATCCTCCTGTTCTGGATAGTAAAGAATTGAGGTTTCAATTTACGTGCCACTTTAAAAGCCAGAAAACCATGCTTTCACCCTAATCTCAAAGAAGTTTTTCTTCAAAGAAAGGGAAGATGAAAAAATTTAAATTACGAGTTTTAGCTCCTCCAAGAAAAGCCATCACATCAAGCTTACCAGATAATTACATCTTTAGGCATTTGGGAATTTTATAGAAATAAAGACCTGATAATCTGCACAGTGGTAATGTATACCCGAGAGTATTAAGCAAACTTAGAATGATATTATTTGACTAGGTAGGGAAATTCATTTACTTTGCCAGTCTCTAACATGCAGAAATCAGAACTGATCAAAAACAATTACTTTTCTTGAGCTCTTACTATGTGTTAGGTGCTGTCCTAGGTTCTTTACATGCATTATTTTATTTAGTCATTAAAACAACTCTATCTTGTCTATATGATTATTATCCCTGTTTTACAGATGAGGAAACTAAGGTCTAGAGGGTGAAGCAAAGAGATCATGTCATTTATCCATCGAGAGCAGAGGTCCTGTTTTTCCATCTAGCATCTGATACAGAACCCAGCTTACAGTAAATGCTCCAAAAAAAGTTTACTGAACTATGTTAAGTATTGGGAAGAAGCAGAAATACAAACACTTAAAGTCATGAAACCAGAGAAACTTTTAGCTTTTAATATACCAGATGTTTGGCCGGGATTCACATAAACACTTCAAAATTCCAGATAAAACAATGATTTATTTTTTAATTAATCAAATTTAAATGACACACCCAAGCTCAAGCTGTCTTTCAGAATTGGATTCAGTAAGCACTGAAATCAGTTCAACTTGGACACATTTCCACAACTAAAACTAATAAAAGGAGCGAAATCAGTAGATAAGAACTATCATCCCAATGAGTAATGGAAGAAAAGCCAAGAGTGTCCATTGAAAAAACATCTCAAAGACAACACTGGAGGAAATCCTGAAGAAACAGAAGAAAATTCTTGGTTACTTCTTGAGATCAGTACAGGCCTATCAACTAGTGATACAGGTGCAGCTTTAAGCCCCTCACGCCTTCTGTCGCAAAACGAGGCATGTATCACTTTCCCTATTAAGTTAGGAATTTCTCACTTGGTTTCCATTTTTCTGCAAACAGTATCCCAGTCTTCAGATCACTGGGTTGTACCTGGTATAGGCAGAATACATTCCCCTTATTCCTCTCTACCCAAGCTCCTCACCTATTCCTGTCCCCACTCACCCACAGGGAAGGAAAGGAGAACTAAAAGAAGGAAGATCAATGGTGGCTCCGAACTAAAGCTAGTTTTCACTGACGAAGAGCACCAAATATCCAGCACAACTAAGGCATTTCCATGCTTAGTGACTCTTCTAGCACCCAGTGTGGCTTAACGGTGTATGCTTTAGTATAGGATAGTCCTGCAGAATTCTATTCCAAGATGGTCACTTGGTATTCCAAATACTGTTCCTTTGCTGTTGTTTTATTAGGTGCCGTCGAGTTGATTCCAACTCACAGGGACCCTATGTACAACAGAACGAAACACTCCTGGTCCTGCACCATCCTCATGATCATTGCCATGTTTGAGCTCTTTTTTGCAGCCACTGTGTCAATTGATCTCATTGAGAGTCTTTCCTCTTTTTTGCTGACCCTCTACTTTACCAAGCATGATGTCCTTTTCTAGGGACTGTTCCCTCCTGATAACATGTTCAAAGTATGTGAGACAAAGTCTTGTCATTCTTGCTTCTAAGGAGTATTCTGGCTGTACTTCCTCCAAGGCAGATATGTTCAGTCTTCTGGCAGTCTGTGGTATATTCAATATTCTTTGCCAACACCATAATTCAAATGCATCTATTCTTGTTTGGTCTTCCTTATTCATTGCCCAGCTGTCACACACATATGAGGCAATTGAAAATACCATGGCTCGGGTCAGGCATACCTTAGCTCTCAAAGTGACATCTTTGCTTTTTAACACTTTAAACAGGTCTTTGGCAGCAGATATGCCCAATGCAATACATCGTTTGATTTCTTGACTGCTGCTTCTATGTGCATTGATTGTGGATCCAAGTAAAATGAAATCCTTGACAACTTCAATATTTTCTCTGTTTCTCATGATGCTGCTTATTGGTCCAGTTGTGAGGATTTTTGTTTTCTTTATGTTGAGGTGGAATCCATACTGAAGGCTGTAGTCTTTGATCTTCATCAGTAAGTGCTTCAAGTCCTCTTTGCTTTCAGCAAGCAAGGTTGTGTCATCTGCATACTGCAGGTTGTTAAGCAGTCTTCCTTCAAACCTGATGTCCCATTCTTCTTCATATAATCCAGATTCTTGGATTATTTGCTCAGCATACAGACTTAATAAGTATGGTGAAAGAACACAACCCTGACGCACACCTTTCCTGACTTTAAACCATGCTGCATTCCTTTGTTCTATCCAAATAACTGCCTCTTGGTATGTGTACAGGTTCCACATGAGCACAATTACCTATTCTGTAATTCCCATTCTTCATAATGTTATCCATAATGTGTTATGATCCACACAGTTGAATGCCTTTGCATAGTCAATAAAACACAGGTAAACATCTTTCTGGTATTCTCTGCTTTCATTTAAGACCCATCTGACATCAGCAATGATACCCTTTGTTCCACATCCTCTTCTGAATCCAGCTTGAATTTTCGGCAGTTCTCTGTTGATGTACTGCTGCAAGTGTTTCTGAATTATCTTCAGCAAAATTTTACCTCCATGTGACATTAATGATATTGTTTGATAATTTCCACATTCCACTGGATCATCTTTTTTTGGAATAAGCATGTATATGGATCTCTTTAGTCAGTTGGCCAGGTAGCTGTCTTCCAAATTTCTTGGCATAGATGGGTGAGCACTTCCAACCTTGCATCTGTTTGTTGAAACATCTCAATTAGTATTCTATCAATTCCTGCAGTCTTGTTTTCTGCCAGTGCCTTCAGATCAGCGTGGACTTCTTCCTGCAAAGCTACCAGTTCTTAAGCAAACGCTACCTCCTAAAATGGCTGAATGTCAACCAATTCTTAAGCAATTACTTTAAAAATTGTGATATTATCTACTCAGCCTGTACACTTCAATGCTAATTCTTTTCCCCAAATCATCATAAAATGTATTCACTAGAAGCTCTCCAGATTGACCTATTCTTAGATTTGTTTATTTCAAATTTGGTTGGCTAATCCACAAGCACTATTTATAATTTAGTGACTCCACCCTCTCCCCAGGCTGAGCTCCATGCTCCTGAAGCTCTATTCCAAATTGTTGTGCCTGTTTCCCTCCTGATCTCCGAGTATCAGGCAACAGGGATTTATTCTTTCTATCTTTAAGTTCCCCAGCCCCTGCCACATAACAGGTCTTCTGTATCCATTTGGCAAACTGAAGTGAATTAAGTCCTGTGGAGACATGATTTTTATTAATTTTCTGAAACAATCTTCATTTCAAATACGCACATCTCAGAAGTACACAAGCACACTTTTACTTTCCTGACCGCGTGTTCTGATTTTCATTTAAGGTTGAACCTTCATTGCAGAGGGCTCAGTTAATGGCATACTACTGGGCATTATGAGTCCCATATCCTGTTTTTTTGTGGGTTTTTTTTTTTCCCCTGTAAAATATGACATAGTATGTATAGCCAATAGTGAGGTAACAGTTTAATTTGGCTTTATTTCCTTTTCCTTTGGATTTTTAATTTTTATATTTTATGTGGGAGGTGGGAATAGAAAGGGGAGAGATCATCAGGCCATATTTTATGCACTATACTAAACAAATAAAGGCTGGAAGGCAGACCACATAAGGAACACAGGAAGGTACCTGCTCAAAATTATCTCTGTCATGTATCTCCCAATTAGAGATTTATTTCACTAACCTTTTTGTTTTTTTTTTTAACAAAAAAATAAAAGGTTCAAACTCAGTCATAAACTGGTATGAACAACTGAGAAGCCAGTTCCATTCTTAAACGAACCAAGCACTTGTTAATCACGGGATTTTTGTGAAAGCAGGAAAAGCAATGACATTTTAGAGTAGGAAGGCAGGTGGCCCTGGACATTTAGAGAGGAGAGCATGGGGACAAATGTCCAGGGACTCACTTTGGCAAATGAGCCTGCATCTGCCCCCTGGCTGTCTCTCCCTTATGCATTCCTTATTCCTAAACACACCATACTCTCTAAGGTGATTTCCAATCCCAGGAGTGGCCTTTGGCACCCACAGTCTTGAAAATTTAGCAGTGTCACTTCCTCCAGAAAGCCTTTCCTGCCTCCTCCTTCCCCACTTCGTCCTTCTCTAGGACTACTTGAGAGAGAATAAACTTGAACCTCCTCCAATTAAATTCAGTCCTCTAGTCCCTAGAGATTGAATCCAGTCTCTAAAGTTCAAATAATTGATTCACTCAATAGACATTTATTGGGGTCTTACAAAACACCAGGCATCTGCTGAGCTGCAGGGATGAAAAGATGAATAGGACACAGCCCCCAGACTCAAAGTGTTGACAGTTTAATAGCAGAGAGATGTAAATAGTGAAAACAGCAAGTCTACAAGAACTCCACAAAAAAAGTGCTCTAGATGCGCCAAGGAAAAAGCACCAAAATTTAATCTCAGTCTTTTACAAGATGGAGGGGAAAAGAAAAAGAGAAAGCAGGCTATGATGTCCAAATAAAATACCAAATTTCCCTCTTTTACATTTTATCTGAATGTGGTAACATGAAATATTCCTGAGCTTTCTCTAACACTATGCAGTTGCAATAGCACAAGCCCTGGATTTAGGCAAAACTGGAGTCACATCCCAAGTCTGTCATTAATGGGCTGTGTGGCTTTGGATCAGTCAATCACCCTCTCTTTGCTTTAGTTTTCTCAGAGGTAAAAAGGGGCTTGATAATACCCCATATTACACAGTTATTGTGAGAATTAAATATAAAGGCCCCAACACAGTGTCTAGGACAACCCTGGTAAATAAATCTCTTTTCTCCCCTTCTCTGCAGTCTAAGTCTCATACCAACTTTAAGTGTCCACTACATTTGCAAGAAAACCTATTATTATAAATAATACATTAGACAAAAATATTCAATTGCATTACATCTGTGGTTAAATAAAGAGAGTATAGGAGTTAGCAGAACCATGCAGAATTAAGCAATATGGCCAAGACTCATGCACTAACCTTTATATTCATTCTGTTGTTAAAGCTTGACCTACCCTGTGTGATGCTGCATTAAACACTTCATTCACAATATATCCTCAGAAGAATAGTATCATTAACTTTCCTACATAGCTGAGTTGCCAGAGAAGAGAAAATAGCTGCCTATCACTTGGCAACCGTTAAAAGGTCATATACACACAAAATAAAAAATACTGGCCATATATAACGTGATTTTCTAAAACACTTTAATTCTCTCAAATCATTACACCCTTACAGACACTATCCATAGCTTACCTTGTATTAAAAAGTGAAGTAGTTCATAATTGCCAAAAATTGGGAGCAACCAAGATGTCCTTCAATAGGTGAATGGATAAACAAACTATGATACATTCACACAATGGAGTATTATTCAGCAATAAAAAGAAATGAGCCATGGAATGATATGCAGGGACCATAAACGCATATTGCTAAGTGAAAGAAGCCTGTCTGAAAAAGCTACATACTGTATGATTCCAACTATACGACCATTTGGAAAAAGCAAAACTATCTTGACAGTGAAAAGATCAGTAGTTGTCAGGGATTGAGGGGGTGGGGGGAGGGATGACTAGGTAGAGCACAGGGCGTTTTTTAGGGCAGTAAAATTATTCTGTACAATACTATAATGGTGGACACAATTTGTCAAACCCATAGAACTGCACAACACAAAGTGTGAACCCTAATGCACACTATGGCCTTTAGTTAATAATAATGTATTAATATTGGTTCATCAACTGTAACAAATTGCCACAGGAATACAAGATGTTAATAAGAGAAGAAACAACATGCAGGAGTTTCTATACGGAAATCGTCTATACTTTCCGCACAACTTTTCTGTAATCCTACAACTATTCTAAAAATAAAGTCTATTAAGAAAAAATCAAAGTAGCCGGCCTTAACTGCTGTTACTTAAGTTTCTTAACACATGGAGGGCTCATTAGGAATTTAGATTTGCGGAGGCCTACAAATAAACCTCAAAGACTTGCTTCCCCAACAGTCACTCAGAATCTGTTCAAATCCTCCCCATTTAGGAAATGGCTGGGTACCCTGCTGCTTAGTCCAAATGCCCACCTCTACCACCATCTTACACGCAAACATTTTCACCTCTTACATTAAACCACTTGCTGTCGAATTGACTTTGACTATGCTGACTCCATGTGTGTCGGAGTAGAGCTGTGCTCCATAGGATTTTCAATGGCTGATTTTTTAGAAGTAGATCACCAGGCCTTTCTTCCAAGGCACCTGTGGGTAGACTCGAACCTCCACCCTTTGGTTAGCAATGAGCACGTTAACAGTTTGTACCATCCAATTGCATTAGTAAGTGCTGTATTCAAACATCAGGAGCTACGTTCAACGTGCCAACTTTCAAGGCAATCACAGTCAAATTAGTAATGGTGGAGGTTTCTTTTAAACGTCCTGTCTGCCCCTTGCAGAGAGATGTGGCCTCATGAACTAATCACAAAACAGCAAGAGCCAGGAGGAAATCAAACACTGTGACTCCATGCAGAAGGTCCCTGCCCTGTGACAGCGGGAGGTGAGTGCAAAGGAGGAAAGAAGGGAAAACTAAAGGAGAGTGAGAGAGGGCAAGAAAGACTGGGTTTCCAAGAGGAAGCAACAAAGTATTTTCTTCTCAACAATTTAAACTATAGTTCTCTTGATGGCAAGTTAAGGTACAAGGCCCAGAACAACCCATGACTGGGACAAAAAGGAAATACCAAAAAAAATCAAATTCGTTGCCCTCAAGTGGATTCCAACTCATAGCCACCCTATAGGACAGAGTAGAACTGTCCCACAGGGTTTCCAAGCGGTAGCTGGTAGATTCGAACTGCCAACCTTTTGGTTAGCAGCCTCAGCTCTTAACCACTGCATCACCAGAGCTCCAGAAAATAAGGAAGGAGCCCTTGAAAGGAGACATTTTACTTCAGCGTTACAGGTTATGTTCCCTAACCAAGGTATTAAACAACTTTAATAACAAGCAGAATCAATTGCCTCTGTGAGTCCCATAAGATCAGAAACTGTTGCCTGCTCAACTTTGCAACCCAGGTGAAAGAAAACCAAGCACATGACACGCTGTTGCTGTTGTTGGTGTCGTTGAGTCCGTTCCGACTCATAGTGACCCTACAGGACAGAGGAAAACTGCCCGATAGGGTTTCCAAACAGCTGATGGTGGATTTGAACTGCCAACTTTTTTGGTTAGCAGCCGAGCTCTTAACTACTGTGCCAATACTCCCTCTCAATTCAATCCCAAGAATGACCCAATAAATAGGAAGTATTATTTTATTTCCCTTTTGCAGACTCCCACGCTTGAATTGCTCTCAAAATCAACTGCCTCCAGAGTCCCTAGCCCTTTACCTGCACGGAAGACGTAACCAATAAATGTTACACTTAACAGCAAACTACTGTACCTAGAAGCCCTGTTGACCTTCAGAGTAAGGCTGAAGGAACTGTCCTGGCCCTACTAGAGGTGGCTTTACGAAAGCAACACCACTGGGCATCAGGCTTTGTTCCTCTCTCCACCCTGGCAGAGGCAAGCTGTGTCCTCCTCAGAATCACCCGGGCACATTTTAAATCTCCATGGTTCAAAGATATTCTCTGTGTGTTCTGACATTTCTCATGTGGTGTTTCAAAAGCCTTGGCTTCTACAGGCACAGCAGGCATCACTCCCTGCTGAAGTAGTACACCCTTTCTCATCCACTTCTGTGCTGCTATGCAGCAGCAAGCCAAAGGCTCTGCAGCTCTGAGCTCAGTCTGGTTTTGTATCCTTTTCTTGTGTATAAGCAAAGACCAATTTGATAACCCAGTGAATCCACATGGCTTCTGTCTTCTTGGGGTTCCACAGAATAAAAGAGCTTCATTCTAAACTGAGAACCTGCTCTGCTTACATCGCCTTGGATCTCTCCTCTCAAAATGACAAATACCAGAGCCACTCTAGTAGCTAAGTAGTGTGCTTGTCACTCTGAGGGTGCCCAAAAGCACTGCCAGTACTAGGCTGTGACAGACTAAGCGCTATTTGCTGCTGCTAGTGTTAACCAACATAATAACAGACCATGAGATGCTGCTGAAGGAAGCTAACCTTCACTATTCTATTACTATGTGCAAAGCAGCTATCTAAACACCATATATATATTAATTCATTTAGTTTTCACAACAACCCCAAAAGGTAGGCACTATTAATATGCTCATTTTAGAAATAAAGAAACTAAAGCTTAGGGTAGTCAAACAACTCTCCCAAGTACCCCACAGGTTTTTATTACAGGAAAGACTCGAACTTGGCTTGCCTGTTTCACAGCTCACTCCTTAACTAGGACACTATACTGTCAGCTAGCGCTAAAATACTTTTTTATCATGTAAACATGAATTTGTGAGTGTGTTCCAAGGTGACTGTAACATGCATTTGGTGTTTGCTTGCATTCTCAGTTGTCTTAGGCTGGGTTCTCTAGAGAAGCAAAACCAGTGAAGCGTATAAATATATAAATATAGAAAGAGATTTATATCAAGGAAATGGCTCACGAAGTTGTAGAGGCTGCAAAATCCCAAGTTCGTGGGTCAGGCTGGAGGCTTCTCCTGATGCATGCAGCTGCAGGGGCTGGCGAACCCAAGATAAGTAGGTCAGACAGCAGGCCTCTGGCTCACAGGCTGTGGAGGCCAACGAATCCCAAGATTGGCACGTAAGTTGCTAGCTCGAGTCCCAAGAACTGGAGGTGAGATGAACAGGAGCCAGCTGCAGGATCCAGAGTGAGCAAAAGCCAGCGAGTTTGGCCAGAAAGTCCACCTATATTGGATGCAGGCCACATCCCCAAGGAAATTCCCTTTCAACTGACTGGCTGCTCATAACAGATCTCATCACTGAAGTGATTACATTATATCAGATCTCATTATGGAAGTGATTACATCATTACATAGTTGCCAAACTACATCATAACTGCCAAACCACTGAGAATCATGGTCCAGAGAAGTTGACACACAACCTTACCCAGAGTGAATGCAGAAAATCACACCCAGCTAACCCAAGTCACATAGGAATACGCAAGATGCACACATGAACCCCTCAAGCATCCACCGGCTGCAGTTCACTGCATACTAACGAGCGATACCTAACTCCATCTTGTGTTAGAATTCTCCCTCCTTCCACCCCTTCACAGCAACTCACAAGCTGCAACCCCTTCTGAAGTCCACTTCCACAAGCAAACCTCAGTTCTTTTTTAAGGTAAAGTGCCACTTCTTTTTTTTGTAGTATTTGCATGAGTTCACTTGCCACAGATGGTAAGAGGGGAAACGGTTTTAAAAGCTTACTGAGAAAAGAGTAGACTGTCCACAGGTTCTATCTAATTCATCAATCTTCAGAATTTCTGTAGTAAAAGTGATACTGTCTTGAGAATATTAACAGCTTCAAAGAGTGTGTGGTTGAGCTAAATGATGCTGCACTCCATCCAGGTACCATATCTCAGAAATATTAGAGATAGGCATCTTGTGTTGTTAGCTGCCATGGAGTCGGCCCCCAACTCATGGTGACCCCATGCACAACAAGATCAGACCATTATGATCCATAGTGTTTTCACTGGCTGATTTTCAGAAGTAGATCACCAGGCATCTCCTAGTCCATCTTAGTCTGGGAGCTCCACTGCACCACAGCAACACACAAGTTTTCTCTGATAGACAGGTGGTGGCCGTGCCTGAGGTGCACTGGCTGGGAATCAAACCCAGGTCTTCAGCATGGAAAGCGAGATTTCAACCAGTGAATCACCACAACAACTACAGAACTATTCTAGTGTTTCTATTATATGACTAAACTCTGAGCAATAGATGACTGTACCTGGCTCTGTGAGACTACATTCTTTTTCTCAAAACTCAGAAAGAACCACTAATACTATCGTAACCCTAAAGCAGGGTTTGGCAAACTATAGTTTGCCGGCCAAATGCAGTCCATCATCTGTTTTTGTATGGCACATGAGTTAAAAATGGTTTCTAAATATTTAAATGGTTGAAAAAGTTTTTTAAAGAATAATATGTTGCGGCATGTGAAAATTATATGAAATTCAAATTTCAGTATTCACAAATAAGGTGTTACTGGAACACAGACATGCTTATTTGTCTATGGCTGCTTTTGTGCTTCAATGGCAGAGCTGAGTAGCTGTGACAGACACTATATAGCCTGCAAAGCCTAAAACATTTACCTTCTGGTCCTTTAAAAGAAAAAGTTTGTCAACCCCTGCCCTAATGTGAAAACTGACCCGAATACAACTCACAGATTTAAGAACTGTTTAAGAGTCTTGAACACTACGACCCTCACTGACTCGACCAAATTTGAGCAATAACTAGGGCTATAATTGTGTACTTTGGATGACAAAAGTTTTTCAACAATTCCAGGGACTGTTTTGTATTAAGGGGCAAACCACCACCATCATCACAACAGCAACAAAACAGCTCAAATGTGTACGTTTGAAGAATTAAGAAGCTGTTCTTCACTTTTACAACTCATTCTTTTTTTCTAAACCTCAGGGTCAGCATATGCATATTACTTCTCTCTTATTTTTCCCTTCAAACACTGTATCAATCTTCAGGAGAATTTTAGTAGTAAGCTTTGTAAATCATGCTCGTTACGTGATATGTTGAAGAAAATAATCAAAACTGAATTTTTTTTTAGCAAACTTTGTCCATCACCAGCTTATGAATGCGTGGAAGATTCTAAAGTACTTGCCAAATGTGAGTTAACTGTTCTGCAAACAGGTGTCTGGGTCAAGAAAAAAATTTCATCAGATAAAAGACTGATCTGAAATAGAGGGATTTAAGAGACTCAACTCGTTTCCTGTGCAATCCCTGCCCTCCGTCTTTCCCTGGTGATGCCGTGGTTAAGTGTTTGGCTGCTAACCAAAAGGTCAGCAGTTCGAACCCACCAGCCACTCTTTGGAAACCCTGTGGCGCGGTTCTTCTCTGTCCTATAGGCTCTTGAGTCAGAATCAACTCGATGGCAACGGGTTTTTACTTTCTAGCTGAGGTCACATGACAGCATTGCTGACTTGTCCAAGTAAGAACAGCTATTTGGAGTCACAGTGACCAAATTGGTAGAATGAGGGGAAGTGGATAAACCACTCACTTCTCATTCTTGAATTATCCTTAGTTCAATGGAATCACAGATCAAGAAAATCAAAAGGCTGCTTTGCAGAAATAAAGTCACAATTTCAAAAGAGGTTCCCAGATTTTTGGCAAGACTGCTGCCACTAGAGAGAAGCACCCAAACATGGCAGCACTTGGGGGTAGTTTTTAATCAGCATTAACTCTAAAATGGAACTCCTGAAGAAAGAGGATCCAGCCCTTATTTTACACATAGTCTCCATAACTTCAGCACAGTATGTCACAAACTTCAATTCAAATAAATTAGTAGTAATCTGTCAAGTGTGACTATTCCTTGCCCTATATTTTCAGGTTATCGTGTGGGAGATTTATCTTTCCAGTCAACCGGAGATAGCTTAAATTAAAGCCATATATAATATTTACTCCCAGACGTGTGCTATTAAATGTACTGAACAATACTCAAAAATGATGGGCAAAGGTAGGGCACAAATAAGAGAGAAGCCATATATTCTGACATCTTATTTCTGCCTCTTCCCGTTTCTCCCTGAATGATAAAAACATACAACTCTGATACCATTGTCAGAAGAGGATGACAAATTTCAGCAGCCTAAAAGAATGATGCCCACCCAGCACCAGTTTCCATTTTGAATCAGTTCCTCCTAAAATGTCTCACATGAAATCTCTTTTTACAAATTCTTTACTCCTTCATGAAAATCTCTATTTCTATTGCCAGTAAGGATTTAAATGTGTCTGGAAGAATATTCATCAACACTGACAGATCTAAGAATGACTGACATCCAGAAAAAGGAAAAAAAAAAAAAAGTCAACATTTCAGCATATTACTCACTGAACAACTTCTTCTACTAAGTCCATCTGCATTAAATGAGTGTGCCAAAAACTGGACGTGCCAGCAGATGCGTACAAACACTGTTTGGTGCTATTCTACACTACTGAAAAATGAAATGCCAGTCCCTAATAGAATTCCATATTTTCTAAAATGGTAACTTATATAAAGGAAAAACTATAGATTCTTTACATTTAGGACCTAGAGCTATGAGCCCCAGATTTGTGTTCTCTTGGTTTCTAATTTGATTTTTCATATTTTTGAAGAGCAATTATCTATTTTAATAGATTAGTGTTTCTTAAGCAAGGATGTATGTCACAATCACTTGGAGGACTTCTACCAAGATACACATGTCCAGACTCCACTTGATTCACCTTACTAAATCAGATTACCTAGGGTGGGCCCCAGGTATGTGTATTTTGAAAATCATGCCAGGTGATTATAAGGTGCATCTCTAGTTCAAAATAACTGTTCCAGATTAATGTTTATATTAATAGAAAAATAGCTATGACACACATATGTACGTATATAGATCACTATAATTCTGCTTTATTCCTTACACTGTTATCTATGTGTTCTCCTTTTACATTCCATTGTTTTCTCTGAATCTGTCTTTGAAATTGTCTAGGAGCTTTCCATAGTCAGATAATCTTCCTAGATAAGTTTTACGCTAAGTAAATATGTGTTAGGTACTCTTCATTTGTGGGGCAAGGGGCCAACTCAGATCAGCAAATCTTTCCAAAACAATGCCAATCTAACATTCAGTCATTTAACAAATATTTATTCAGCATAGTCTGTATGTGGTGTGAAAGGCTGAGAAGAGTTCAAGAAGAACAAGACAGGGCCCTACTGCTCTCAAGAAGAATTTATAATATAATTAAGGTGAACATATATAGACACATAGCACCTTGGTATTTGAGAGAACTTGGTGTAGACTCAATATAGTATAGAAGGCGCTAGCATCGAGTTTCTGAAGAAGTTAGTTGGAGGAGGGGAGGATGACATGAAGTTAAGTACGTGCGTATGCGCTCAGACCCAACACAGATGGAGTCCAGGCCCTTTGTATATGTGGCAGGGCGAGGCCAGGAAGCAATTCCTGGTTTTGATCAGGAGCCCAGATGCATAAATTCTTCCATAAACTGCCACTAACTTCAGTTATGGGAAGGGCTTTGTGGATTATATCTACTAGGTTGTATTTCCAGGTTTTATAAATATTCTGACCTCCTGGGGACCCTATTTATGCTTCCACATTTACTCAGCCCTAGGAATTAACAATATTAATTCTACCTCTCGATCATTTCTTCTGTAACGTTAGGTTTCCCTCTAAGCCTTAAATTGCCATTGCTAAAAGTCTTCTGGAATAATTGAAAGTCAAACCTAAAACTGTAACTCCAACCCCAAATAGAAAGGACCTGAAATTAAGGGAGCCACATTGACAGCACTATAGCTTAACTGATCAGGTATCAGAACAAAGTTCCTAAAGCAAAGAACTGTTAGACTAAGAAACAGTCGTATCACAAGAATAAAGAGCAAATGGGGTTACTACACTTGAGGCAGAATCTTTCCTTTGTTGGGAATGTGCTGAATGCTTTAATATTTCTTCCTCTGACTTTCCTATGGATAAATGCATTAAGCATCACCACCTCAAAATATCACTGTGCTAGAAGCATTCTCTGTGGATTCTTTTTTTCTTTCTTAACAGCTTTATTGATATATAATTTGCATACCATAAAGTGCACATTTTAGAAATGGAATAGACTTTTATTCCATCCTCCACCTTGAAGCAGTGCTTCATTAAACTCACACAAGGATATAGTGTAGACATTTCTTAACATCTCCACGAAAACAGGACATCATCATGACCCTCTGATAATATATCCTTGTATTTTATTTTTTATCAGAGGGAAGAACATGTTGATTAAGTCCCTTCTATTAAAATTTAAATTATAGGAGTCTATAACAGTAATGGACTTTAATGCTATATTTCAAAATGGCTGGTTGAAAATATCATCAGAGGCCCTGGTAGCCTGCTTACTTTGTGGGAATCCCATTAGGAAGGGGTACTTCACTTAATGCATCCAAACCAAAAATCACAAATTCTTACAAACTGTCTCCCCAGTTCTTCCTGGACTATTTTCTCCACAAGATGACTTGCTTTTTAGGAGCTGTTGGAGCCTGCACAGATCTGTTCTTTTTCACCTCAGGGATGGCGTGAGTACTTAGTTAGGTTTTTCTTTCAAAAAAAAAAAACAGCAACTTACATGCTTTCACAGAACCTCGTCAGTGTGCTTGGCTTTTCCTGGTTGCGTCTTTGTTGAAACCAGCGCTGAATACTGCGAACATCCCAGTCCAGCTGCTTGGAGAGGCCTTCCAATCTCTTTTCATCAGGATGCTATGAAACAAGGTACCAGCAGATTTATTTTCAATCCATTTTCATCTTCCCCATAAACAGATCTCCTCTCATCTATGTTTGAGATATTTTCCCCCTATATTACGGCTCAGTGGTAGAATTCTCACCTTCCACGCAGGAGACCAGGTTCGATTTCCAGTCAACACACCTCAAGCACAGCCCCACCCATCTGTCAGTGGAGGCTTGCATGCTGCTATGATGCTGAACAGGTTTCAGTGGAGCTTCTGGACTAGGAAAAAAGGCCTGGCTATCTACTTCCAAAAAATCAGCCAGTGAAAATCCTCTGGATTACAACAGTATGATCCCATTATGCACACGGTCACCATGAGTCAGGGGCAATTCGACAACAGCTAACAACAACACTGAATGACTGTATTTACCAGTGAGGACCTACCTACCTAGGCCTTCCAGTAGCAACATGAGCATAAATAACCTCTTAGAAAAGTAATTTGTTATGAAATAACATTGAAAAATATGAATCTCACTCTAATTCTTGCATTTCTTCTCACCAGTAACGTACTTCCTAAGGGACAAGGAAAATTTGATGGAGCAGCAAACCGGTCAAGTCAGCCTCATCAGCCTGAATTTCACTGGTGAAGGCGAATTTGCAAAGAGGCATCATCCAAATATTTCTCTTCCTCAGGAAAAATGCTATACCTAACTGTCACATACCAGGATAACACAGAACAGATGAAAAGCACGGAAAAATCCCAAGATACCTCACTTTAGCCTAAGGTACCAGGCACAAACGGTTAAGTGTCTGTGGGAGAAAGACCTGGTAATCTGCTTCCGTAAAGAGTACAGCCAAGAAAACCCTATGCGACAGTTCTACTCTGACATATGGGGTCGCTATGAGTTGAAATAGACTCAGCAGAACCTAATAACAACAACAACCAGTTCCTCTACAAAACATGTTTTCTCTTCTCCTTTTTCATGCTCTGTCCCTCATTTTTCACTCATTCCTTTTCTTGGTCATTTCTTTTGATTAAATCCCTCATTAAACCTCTTACTAAGACTATGCGTTATTTGGAGAACAAGTGGAAAGAAAACTGTTCTGAGACAACAGGTGTGGGTTCAATTCCTCACTCCATTGATCTCTCTGAGCCTCAGTTTCCTCATCTGTAAAAAAGGGTTATTTATTTATCCACCTAAATGGGACTGTAGTGAGGTCCAAGTGTGAAAATGCACGTTAAAACACAAAATCCCTCCCCTCTCTTCAATATCTCAGCATTCTGCCAACAGTCACGCGGGGGTGACCCGCCACAACTAAACTAAGCCAAGTGAGTTCTATTCCATTATTTAGTCTACATTTGCTTTAATATTAGTGAGATATTAATAATCAGGGAAAATAATCAAAAAGAGGGTGGGGAAAAGCCAGCCTGGCCAGTCTTCAAGTTATAAGAGTGGACTGCACATACAACACCTTTCTAAATGCATCTCAGGCAGTTCAAGGGGTCAGACATCCAGGAAACACGGCAAACGTCCTGAATGTTAAAACTAAGGGTGCAAAATGCGCTGACCTTGTGTCTATAAAATTTATTTGCCGACTTTCAGTAGGGCATGTACTTTTGAGTTATTCTTTATTTTAGAAGTAATAATGCCATCTACTATTCTCCTTTCATGTCTCTCTTAATCAAAAATATGGAACAGAAAGAAAAAAACTCACCGCCTACAATATACTGTGGCCATACCGTTTTCCTAAAAGAATTCATTTTTAATTTTATTTTCTAGGTATACTGACATATAAAACATACATGGTTCACAAAGCAAAAATCATCCAAAGTTTCAACTTCTAATTGTGTTCCTACTCTCTCACTTCCTACTCTCCCCTTCCCACCAGGTAACCATGGGGATTAAACAAATTTCTTTCCAGAGATATTTATACAAATATAAGGAATTTTAATATTAATGCAATATCTTCCTTATCACGCAAACGGTTGCAGACTACATACATTGTTCTGGACTTTGAGTTTTTCACTTCACAACGTCCTCATTCTTTTGCACAACTGTAGGGATACGCCATATTTACTTATCCACTCCCCATCAATAGATATTTAGGTAGTTTCTAAACTTCCACTATTACACTGTATGCAATGCTAGATAGTAACCTTGTCATAGGTCATTTTGCACAGGTATATCTGTGGGATAAATTCCTGGCAGTTTACGTACTTGTAATTTATTCAGATATTAAAAAAAACTCATTACTGATTGTTACCAATTTATACTCTCATAAGCAATACTGCCCATTTCCTAAAGCCTCACCAACCAAGTATATTAGCAGATTTTTTACTTTTTTTCCCTATCTGATATACAAAATGTACTATCTGTAGTTTTAATCGGTATTTTCCTTTTATGAGAAAAGCACCTTTTCATGTGTTTTAAAAACCATCTATATTTCTTTTGTGAACAGTCTGCTCATATCTGTTGCCGGTATTTTTTTATTTGTTGGTATTTTCTTTATTGATTTGCAGGATTTCTTCATTTATTAGAGTGATTAAATCTTTGCCTGTCATAAATAACTTATTTTTTCCTAGTGTGTTATTTATTTAGAATTTGCTGATGGAGTTTTTTATTTGGTTTTTACTTGCATTAAGTTTTTAAAAATATGTATTTGAATTTATCAATTTTTTCTGCTACAGCTTCTGAATTTACGGTCATAATTAGAAATGCCTTCACTACCCCAGAATGTTCAAAAAAATTCTCCCTTATTTTCTTCTAATACATTACAGGTTTTAATTTTTACATTCAAATCTTTAGTGCATTTAGAATATATTCTGGTGAACAGTGTGAAGTATGAATCTAACTTAATTTGCTTCTAGATGACTACCCAGATATCCCAATTACCATCAATCTTTTCCCCGTTGAGAAAACAAGTCTGTTCTTCCACTGGTTTATTATTCATGTGCTAGTACCATACAGTGACAATTATCGTGACTTCAAACCACATCTTAATACCTGGAACAGCTAGTTGAAGATCTTCTTTTTCAAAGTTTTCCCAGAAACCCTTATTTTTCTATACGAACTTTATTTTATATAAATATATATATATTTTATTGTACTTTAGATGAAGGTTTACAGAACAAATAGTTTCTCATTAAAAACAGTCAGTACATATGTTGTTTTACGACATTGGTTAACAACCCCACGACACATCAACACTCTCCCTTCTCAAACTTGGGGGACTTTTTTTTTTTTTTCGGTGAAAATATACATAGCCAAAGTTACACCATTTCAAAAGTTTCTACATGTACAATTCAGTGACATCAATTACATTCTTCCAGTTGTGCTGCTATTCTCACTATCCTTTTCCAAATTATTCCATCACCATTATCTTCAACTCACTGTCCCCTCGGCTTCACATCAAACCTTTTGAGTTGCTGTTGTCAATTTGATCTCACAATTTTGTTTTTTTTTTTGGTACTTCAGATGAGGGTTTGCAGAACAAATAGTTTCTCATTAAACAGTTAAAACACATATTGCCCTATGACAATGGTTAAAAATCCCACAACATGTCAACACTGTCTCTTCGCAACCTTCGGTTCCCCTATTACTAGCTTTCTTGTCCCCTCCTGCCTACTAGTCCTTGACCTTGGACTGCTGTGCCTCATTAGTCCCGTTTTGTTTTATGAGGCTGTCCAATCCCTGGCTGAACAGTGAACTTTGGGAGTGACTTCACCACTGAGCTAAAACGGTGTCCGGGGGCCATACTTTCGGGGTTTCTCCAGTCTGTCAGGCCAGTAAATCTGGTCTTTTTTTGTGTGTTAGAATTTTGTTCTACATCCTTTCCAGCTCTGTCCAGGACCCTATATTGTGATCCTGGTCAGAGCAGTCAGTGGTAGCCGGGCACCACCTAGCTGTACTAGGCTCAGTCTGGTGGACACTGTGGTAGCTGTGGTCCATTAGTCCTTTGGACTAATCTTTTCCTTGTATCCTGTTCTCTTCATTCTCCCTTGCTCCCAAAGGGGTGAGATCACTGGAGTATCACTGGCTGCTCACAGGCTTTTAAGACCCGACACAACTCATCAAGGTAGAATGTAGAGCATTGTCTTTATAAACTGTGTTATGCCAATTGAGCTAGATGTTCCCCAAGACCATGGTCCCCACCGTCCCCTGCTCAGCAATTCAGTCCCTCAGGGAGTTTGGATGTGTCTATGGAGCTTCCATGGCCTTTCCTTGTATGAGCTGTGCTGGCTTCCAAAGTATTGTGTACTGTCTTACCCTTCACCAAAGTTACCACTTATCTACTGTATATTTAGTCCCACCCCCCACCCCTCTCATCCCTGGTAACCAACAGAGATTGTTTCTTTTTGTGGGCAAACTTTTAACTGAGTTTTTACAGTAGAGGTCTCATACAATATTTGTCCTTTTGTGACTGACTTATTTCACTCAGCATAATGTCCTCCAGTTTCATCAGTGTTATGAGATGCTTCACAGATTCATCATTGTTCTTTATCATTGCATAATACTCCATAGGGTGAATGAACCATAGTTTGTTTATCCATTCATTTGTTGAGGGGCATCTAGGTTGTTGCCATTTTTTGCTATTGTGAACAGTGCTGCAATGAATATGGGTGTGCATATGTCTATTCATGTGACGGCTCTTGTTTCTCTAGGATATATTCCTAGGAGTGGGATTGCTGGATCGGATGGTATTTCTATTTCTAGCTTTCTAAGGAAGCGTCACATCATTTTCCAAAATGGTTGTATCATTTTGCATTCCCATCAACAGTGCATAAGAGTTCCAATCTCCCTGCAGCCTCTTCAACATTTGTTATCGTCTGTTTTTTTGATTCATACCAGTAATGTCGGGGTGAGATGGTCTCTCATTGTGATTTTAATTTGCATTTCTCTAATAGCTAGTGATTGCAAGCATTTCCTCGCGTGTCTGTTGGCCACTTGAATGTCTTCTTTGGTGAAGTGTCTGTTCATTTCCTTTGCCCATTTTTTAATAGGATTATTTGTCTTTTTGTTGTAGAGGTGTTGGATTTTCTTACAGATTTTAGAGATTAGACCTTTGTCTGATTTGTAATGTCCAAAAATTTTTTCCCAGTCTGTAGGTTCTCTTTTTACTCTTTTGGCGAAGTCTTTTGATGAGCATAAGTGTTTCATTTTTAGAAGACCCCAGTAATCTAGCTTATCTTCTTGGGTTTGTGCATTGTTAGTTATGGTTTCTATCCTGTTAACGCTGTGCGTTAGGGCCTCTAGCGTTGATCCTATTTTTTCTTCTAGGAACTTTATAGTTTTTGGCTTTATATTTAGGTCTTTGATACAAATTGAATTAGTTTTTGTGTATAGTGTGAGGTATGGGTCCTGTTTCGTTTTTTTGCAGATGGATAACCAGTTTTGCCAGCAACATTTGTTAAAAAGACTGTCTTTTCCCCATCTGAGGAACTTTGGGCCCTTGTCGAAGATCAGGTGACCACAGATGGATGGATTTACCTCTGGGTTCTCAATTCTGTTCCATTGGTCAATGCATCTGTTTTTGTACCAGTACCAGGCTGTTTTGACTACTGTAGCTGTATAGTACGTTCTGAGGTCAGGTAGTGCGAGTCCTCCTACTTTATTCTTCTTCTTCAATAGTGCTTTACTTACCCAGGGCGTCTTCCCTTTCCATATAAAGTTAATGATTAGTTTTTCCATCTCTTTAAAGAATGTTGTTGGTATTTGGACCGGGATTGCATTGTATTTGTAAATTGCTTTGGGTGGAACTGCCATTTTCACTATGTTGAGTCTACCTATCCATGAGCATGGGATGTTTTTCCATTTATGTAGATCCCTTTGGGTTTCTTGCAGTAACGTTTTGTAGTTTTCTTTGTATAGGTCTTTTACATCCCTGATTAGATTTATTCCTAAGTATTTTATTTTTTTAGGGGCTACTGTAAATGGTATTGCTTTCCTGATTTCCTTTTCATCATTCTCTTTATTTATGTATAGGAATCCAATGGATTTTTATATGTTTTTCTTGTATCCTGCTACTCTGCTGAATCTTTCTATTAGTTCTAGTAGTTTTCTGGTGAAGTCTTTAGGGTTTTCTTTGTATAGTATCATATCATCCACAAACAGGGACAGTTTAACTTCTTCATTACAAATTTGGATGCCCTTTATTTCATTTTCTTGCCTTATTGCTCTAGCTAGGGCTTCCACCACAATTCAATACAAGGGGAGATCAAGTGCATCCTTGTCTTGAGTTCATGTTCTCAAGGTGAATGTTTTCAGCCTCTCTCCATTAAGAATGATGTTGGCCATTGGTTTTGCATAGATGCCCTTTATTATGCTGAGAAATTTCCCTTCTATACCTACTTTATTGAGAGTTTTTATCAGCAATGGGTGTTGGACTTTGTTGAATGCCTTTTCTGCATCAATTGAGAGATCATGTGATTTCTTTCTTTCCTTTTATTTACGTGGTGGATTATGTTGATTGATTTTCTAATGCTGAACCATCCTTGCATAGCTGGTATAAATCCTACTTGGTCGTGGTGTATTATTTTTTTGATATGAT
>NW_004443973.1:15756733-15802304 GCF_000243295.1 Trichechus manatus latirostris
GAATTTATTTTAGCATTTTGTTCTTGTATTATTTTCTTGAATTCTTCCATTTTTTTGTCTGTATTTTCCATGAATTTGTCTATTTTTTCATTTTTGTCTGCTTTTTGCTTCAACTCTTGGATAATTCTGAATATTAGAGATTTGAATTCCCTATCAGTTAGTTCTAGTGCCTTTTCTTCTACTGGATGGTCATCTGGTGTTTTACTTTGGATGCCTACTGGAATCATCCTGTCCTGTTTTTGTGTATATTTTGATATTGTCTGCTGTCTTCTGGGCATTCAGTAGTTATTTTCCTCGTTTATTGACTGTAGATTTGTTTGTTTCATCCTGCTTTGTCGTTTTATTTGGTTATGTATGAGCAGGTGGGCTGTGCGTTCTTCGTTATTTGCTCGTCTGTGGGCACAATAGTTTTCACCTCCTTCTCCAGTGGGCAGGGTAAGTCACTCTGGTATGGTACAGCAGGGCAGGTCCAGCTGAAGGGGAGTTGCTGGGATGGGTTGTTTGTGGCACGTACTAGGGCTGACAGTGTGGACCAGGAATCAGTGCAGGGCATGTTCCAGTAGGACGTGCCTGTGCTGCTTGGGAGCGTGATGTTCAGTGCACGGTGCAGGTAGGCAGGAAGGAGGGGGGGAGCTAAGATGGGTATGGAAAGATGAGAGAGAAGAGAGAGGAACAGGGGCCAAAAATATACACACAAACAAAAAAGACTGCTAAGGGAGCTTGCTACTGGAGTGGAGAGATGAGAGACTGAGAAATGGGGAAAAACAAAAATGAAAGAAAAAGCATAAAAGAAAAAAATGAATACATCGAGAAACTGGAAATAAAGAGAGACAAAAAGGGAATAAGAGAGAGAAGAAAACAAAACCAAAAAAAAACAAACAAAAAAAAGAAAACAGAAATGCCCTCAAGGATGTCCTTGTGCGTCTGTGCAGAGTAAGGGAGTAGCTTCCAAGCCACGCGGTACTGCCCGGCTAGAAGGGGCTCCCAAGGCAAGAAAAGAAAAAGAAAACAAACACAAATCAAAACAGAACAAATCAGAGCAAACAAAAAAGCCCCGGGGGTCTCACCAGCTTAGCGGCACAGGCCAGGAAGCAGTTTCACAGTCGAGCAGTGTTTCACAGCCTTTCAGGAAGAAGCAAAGATGGCACACAGAGCCAGGTATTTGAGAGAAAGGAGAGGGAGGTGGTGAGAGGTAAGGAAGAAATACAAAGAAGCGGAAAAAAGCAACACCAGCAGCATATGGCACTTAGGAAGCTGGCCAGTGTGGGCAAGTGGAATCCAAGTGACACTGGCGTGAAGCCAGTGCTTCCCTGCCAAGAGACTGTGGCTGTATGAAGCAGAGGAGGCCTAGTGGGGGTGAAGAAGGGTGTTGGGTGGGAAAGCATATATCGCTGGTTACTGGTTGTTCTGTCTCCTGCTGGAAGCTCTGTGAAGTTGCTTTCTCGTACCCCATGTTCGCTGATCTCCGACAGGAGTCCAAGATGGCAGATCTGTGCTGTGGTAGCTAATAGTGGACCTCTGCATGTATCTCTCCTCACTCTCTGTTCTTGGTCAGTTTCTTATTCCATTCAGTGCTTGGCTGAGTTCTTTATCTCTTCATTCAATGCTTAGGGTTTCAGGACTGACGTGTAACTCTGTTGGACTTAGTTTTTCGGATCTTTGCTACGGAGGAACAGCATGGTGCTTCTGACTATAGCGCCATGTATCTCTATATGAACTTTAGAATGAATGCGTCTTATTTCAAAATAAACAAATGATGTAACAAACAAATCTGTTGGTATTTTTCATGAGATCACGCTAAATTCTTAAATTAACACAGGGTGAATGAACATCTTTATTCATATTTTGTGTTCTTCAAGAGAGTTTTAGATTTTTCTTCAAAAAAAGTTTTGTAAATATCTTGTTACACTTATTCCTAAGAATATTTTCCTTTTAGGTTCCTATTGTAAATAAGGTACTTATATCTTCTAACTGCTTCTTGATAGCATACATATATAAAAGCCATTGGTTTCCGTGTATTAATTTTGTACTAAAGTTCTATATTGTTTGTGGTAATTTTTCACTTCATTCCCTTAATTTTCCAGGTATGTTGTTTTGTTAGATGCCATCCAGTTGATTCCAACTCACAGCAGTCCTATGTACAACAGAACAAAACGCTACTAGGTCCTGCACCACTCTCACAATCGTTGCTATGTTTGAGCCTGTTGCTGCAGCCGCTGTGTCAATTCATTTCATTGAGGGGCTTCTTCTTTTTTGCTGACCCTCTACTTTACCAAGCATGATGTCCTTCTCCAGAAACTGGTTCCTTCTGATAACATATCCTAAGTATGTGACACGAAGTCTCACCATTCTTGCTTCTAAGGAGCATTCTGGCTGTACTTCTTCCAAGACAGATTTGTTCTTTCTTCTGGCAGTCCATGGTATGTATAGTCAACGTTCTTCGCCAAGAGCATAATTCAAAGGCATCAATTCTTCTTCAGTCTTCCTTATTCATTGTGGATCCAAGTAAAATGAAATCCTTGACAACTTCAATCTTTTCTCCATTTATCATGATGTTGCTTATTGGTCCAGTTGGGAGAGTTTTTTCTTTATGTTGAAGTGTAATCCATACTGAAGGCTGTAGTCTTTGATCTTCATCAGTAAGTGCTTCAAGTCCTCTTCACTTTCAGCAAGGGCAAGGTTGTGTTATCTGCATATCGCAGGTTGTTAATGAGTCTTCTTCCAATCTTGATGCCACGTTCTTCTTCATATAGTCCAGGTATACAATCATATAATAGCTTATTTCTGGAATGTGAGCACCATATAAAAGGGAATTTTTAGTATTTTTTCCCCACTAGCACCTAGAATATAGTAGGGACTCAATGAATAATTGTTGAATGAAAGAATGAATCTTCAAATAGCAATTGTTTTACCTCCTCCTTTCTTCTTTTTATGCTTTTCTTATTTTTCTCATATCTACTTGCTAATTCAATGTAAAATCGGACAAATTAGGGCCAAGATACAAATGTATTTATCATGTAAAAGAAACCACTTATTCCTAGATTTTTTTTTTTTAATCAAAATAATGTTAGATTTCAGTATCCATATATATATGATCATATGATTTTTCTCCTTGGATCTATTAATACAATGAGTTAATTATATTTATAGATTTTTTCATACTGAATACAGGGAAGGCCTTGGATTCCTAGAATAAACCCTATTTGGTAATGATGAACAATTCTTTTAATGTACTGCTAGACTCTGTTTGCTAAATTTTATTTAGGATTTTTTTCATCAATATTAAGCATGATTAGTCTCTAATCTTATTTTTTTGGTGTCAGGTTTGATATTAATATTTTATTGCTGCATAAAAAGAATTTGGATGGTTTTCTTAATTTTTATGCATTGGTATAGCCCAAACAGCACTGGAATTATCTACTCTATATGGGTATGTTAGAATTCTCTTGTGAAAGCATCCGGACTTGGTACTTTTTGCAGCCTAGCTCTTTGAATTTGGTTCTTTACATACACATACATATATACAGAATACATTGTATTTGGTAAATTATATTTTCCTAGAACATTTTCCATTTTATCCAAGTTTTTCAATTTTATTTATAGAGAATTAATAGAAGTCTATTTCCTTATTTTAGTCTGTTTCTGTGGTTGTCAATTATTATGTTGGTATTAATTATTATGTTGTAAATTTGTGCTTTCTTCAGTTTTTTCTTCATTGGATTGGCTGTGAAAAAGTAAAACAGATAGGGTACTTTTGGATTAATTTTTAATTCTATAGTTTTGCTAACATTTAACTTCTGCTTTTATTTTTATTTTTATTAATTTCTTCCTTCCACTTACTTTCATTTATTTTGTTGTTCTTTTTTTAATGTTTCAGTAAGTGCTCGATTATGTTTTCTATATACATGTTTTCATCTCAGCACTGCTTTCTAATCGTACATATATTTAGTGGTTTCATTATCACTGTTTTCTAAATATTCTGAAATTTTATTTTGACTCAGGAATTTATTAATATAAACATTTTTAAATATCCAGACATTAGAGGCTTTCTATTTTCTGATTTTTCTATTTTCTAATTTCGACTATTATTATGTATCTGATTTTTTAAAATTTATTATCTGTTTTGTAGTATAATGCAGGTTCAATTTTTGTAAATACTTAATAGGCACTTCAAAAGAAAGTATATTCTCTATATTCAGGGTATAAGATTCTAAATGTAGCCCTTTAGATCTTCCTAGTTAATTATACTTCTCAAAATTTATTCCGTTTTTTTTTTCACTTGATCTATCATAACCTAGAAGCAAATAAAATTTTTTTACTATTGTATTGCTATTTCTCTTTAATTCTTATTTATGAATGTGGATACACTGATATTTAATGCATATATATATATATTCATAACTATTTCATCTTCATTGTGAATTATATCCTTTGGCAACAAAAAGCTAATTCTTCATTTCAGTTAATGCTTTTTGCCCTGAATTACACTTTTATAATAAGATAGAAACACTACTTTTTATATTTTTGTACCTTTAATGACATTTTTTTCATGCTTTTTTGAACAAGAGGTCCCACATTTTCACTCTGCACTGGGATGCACAAATTATATAGCCGGTCTAGTACGGAGCAGATTTAAAGTGTTGCTGAGGACACATCCCTATACAGTTGAAGGATGACAGCCATGGCCTTCTACAAAAGGTCACTTGGAACAGTGGTCAAAATCAGGACGCTGGATGATCACTCAAACACTTACTGGTACCGTTCAATCCTCTTCAAATTCTGCTCCTCCTAATCCAGTCAACTGACCTGCTACTTTTTCATGTCACAAATAAGACTGGAGAACTACAAAGAATACATGGAAAAGCAGTTCCAACTTTTGCTGCATTTATATTCAAAGCATCAGGCTTCTGTTTTAATCATGTAAAGACCTCCAAAGGAATCACCTTGGAAACTAAGAGAATATGATCATTATAATTAGCTAGAAGCAAATATTCTCTAGAGCAGTCAACCAGGCTACAAAACCATTTTATTATCTTTATGGAGGAAATTTCTCCAGTAATCATAATAAATATAATGAAAGGGAAATAAAATGCCCACTGCAAGATTTCTAAAGGGATGCATAAAATTTGGGTAGAAAACTCATTTTGTTATCCATTCAGTATATTGTCGTTTAATGCATCTAGAGTAGCTCAAAAGTAAACAGAAATATGTTGCAATCACATTAAAAAATGAACCTCATAACTCCTTACACATCTATTTTTTTAGAGGGAAAAAGGTGTTTTGGTCCAGTAAATTGATATACTGAATGAAAATGCAAGTTTTTCCCTAATATTTTCTCCCTTTAAATACCATAGGCTATGTGTCCCTTCAGGTTGGAACTTGACAATCTAAAATCATCAAACAAAACTATCAAAAGAGCTTTGCCTAAAATTCCATTGATTCTTCTCTTCTTATTAGTAGAGATATAAAAAAATACCTGGTGCTTTTTTAATACTTTTCCAAGAAAAATGTCATTTTTAAAAGGACAGAGGAAAAAAACCATAGGGAATCTTGGCATATATAAAGATCATAAAATAAGCAAAAGTGCTTGGATATTTGAATTACTCGTTTTAAGACGAGAGACAAGTAGTGCAAATGATTAGCAACACAAATACCAAAAATGGAACAAAATTTGCTTAACACTGTCAAATTGCATTTTAGAAGCCTGAGTAATTCTCCAAGAAAAAAAAAAAGAGCAAAAACAAACCATTTAATATATGAGCACGTAATACTTCTCATAGGATGTTACTCTTCTTTTCTTCTTTCTTACTCAAGCCAGAGTACCTCACCAACTATAAGGTATACGGGCTCTCTGATTTGCTTTATTTTCTTACAGCCTTAGTTGAAGGTTTCTGACTTCTATATTTCTCCTCCTTCTTTGTTCTTATGGAGATATCAATTTGGAGGGCAGGAGGGGAGGCAGACATTCCCTATCCTTCCTCCTTTCCATCATCTGCTCTCTTGATCCTATTTACAGTTTGAACTTTAACTCCCACCAGATTAATTCTCTCCTCTCTTCTTCACAGTGAACCTAGGTCTTCACTTATACCTCTCCTGACCCTGGTCCTTCATTCCTTTATGTGGCAACTCTTTTCTTCTTCAATTATTCCTTTTGTTGTTGTTGTTGTTGACATTTGTCTATTTATCACAACTTGGAAACCCTGATGGTGTGGTGGTTAAGAGCTAGGGCTGCTAACCAAAAGGTTGGCAGTTTGAATCCACAAGGCACTTCTTGGAAACCCTATGGGGCAGTTCTACTCTGTCCTATAGGGTCACCTGAGTCAGAATCGACTCAACGGCAACAGGTTTGTTTGTTTCTTTGTTTCCTAGAATACATGGACAATGCTATAAGCAAACAGGCATTTTTTTTTCACATACACAGAAATCACATTTCTCAGCTCTACCCAGTCACCTCCTCAAAGTATCACACAGCTCTTGTAAGTATTGCTTCATGTCACATGAGATTAAAAGAGGCACAGAATTAAACTGATCCCTATCTAATTTAGACAGTTCTTCACAGACAAGCTTCAAGAATCATCTTGAGAGTAAACTAACATGCTTCGAACACTCTTGTTTATTCAGCTTCTACCTGTTTTGGTTGAGTCACAATGTTTGCACTCCTTCCAAGGGCACGCTTTCCAGCATGAGACTGAGGAAAAGTTGATTCTTAAAACCCAGGAGAGAAGGATTGAATGATTTCAGGTGGAGAATGGTGGTTATGAGAGTTCAAACCCCAGGAAAGGGCAATCATACCTTTGTAATTGCAGTGAAGACCTTTTCCAGAATGGCATTTGGCGGAGCAATCTGTGGTCCATTGGCCTGAATGTTGAGGGCTATAGCACATGGTTTGGCTACAAATCTAAAAATTAAAAAACAAAAAACGTAGGTCAGAGTTACTCTTTCCATAGCTGCCTTTAATGCTACCAGTTACACATTATTTAATTGTCCCAATAAAGTGCTGATAGGATTTTATGAGCGCACATTGTCAACACTCATTTCGGTAACTATAAAGCAGACTTGACTTTTGTTTTCTCCTTTAGTCTCCCAACAGCAACTATGAAAAGGAAATCCTCTTAGAACATTTAAACCCCCTGATCCTCAGGTTCTAATAAGACTCAACAGATAGACTATCAAATGTCAAACACAGCCACATAAGTGAGATATATAAATAAAACAAACCATGATTTTAAAATGATATAGTTCATACTCTTCTTACTAGGCCTGACACAACAAGCAATAGTTACATTATATTTTCACTGTGAGAAAGTGTTTACTAAGCATTTGATTACACATGCAGACAGGAGTGTTTTTGATCACCTGTAGTCATAAACAGGAGGTACCTGTGTGGTGCAAATGGTTTATGCTTGACTACTAACCGAAAGGTTGGCAGTTCAAACTCACCCAGTGGTGTTGTGGAAGAAAGGCTTGACAGTCTGCTGCCAAAAAAAACCCTATGAAGCTCAGTTCTGTTCTGTAACACATGGGGTCACCTTGAGTTGAAACAGACTCGACAGCAACAAGTTTGGTTTTTTGGTTTCAGGCATAAACTTGGCCATTTTGTCCTTATAATAACCAACCAACCACCCAGCTGCTGCTGAGTAGATTCTGACTCATGGCAACATCATGTGTTGCAGAGTATAACTGTGCTCCACAGGGTTTTCACAGCTGTGACTTTTGGGAAAGCTGACTGCCAGGCCTTTCTTCTAAGGCACCTCTGGGTAGGTTCAAACTGCCAACCTTTCTGTTAGAGCCAAGCGTTTAACCATTTGCGCCACCCAGGGACTCTTCCCCATGATAAAACTGTGCTGTATTCAGCCCCCAATTCCTTGCAGCTTCTTAAAATTCCCTGCTTTGCGGTTACGTGCATTTTTCTCATAAGGTGTAATGAAGGATGTAAAACAGCATGATGTCCAGACAAGCTGAAAGGTCTGAACTGTTTATGAGCAAAAACAGAACTGTTTTTATCACAAGCAAATGACTATATCAGGAAGAATGCGAGGACTGAGCTCTCTTCAGTCATCATGTTTCGTGTGTGAATGAGGCAGTAAACGAGCACAGGTGGGGTGTGCACAGGGTTCCAAAGGTCTCTATAACTGGGTAAAAAAGAAAAGGCATTTACTTACAACTTTAAGAGTTATTTTAGACTACACATTCAAAAAAAATAAGATTCGGTAAATATTCCATTTTAGTAGTGACATTTAACATTTTCTACTAATAAAAAACATTTTATATGTACAGTTCAGTGACATTAATTACATTCATTATGTTGTGCAAAGTTTTCCATCATCTTTTACAGAAGCTCAGTGCTCCCTAAGCAATGACTCTCTCTTTCCCCCTCCCTCCTGGTTACCACTAATAAACTCTGGTCTCTATATATTTGCCTATTCTAGATATTTCATATAAGTTAGATCATACAATATTTGTCCCTTTATGACAGACTTATTTCACTCAGAATGTTTTTAGGGTTCATTCATGTTGTAGCATGTATCAGGACTTTTGTCTTCATAGCTGAATAATATTCCATCATATGTATATACCACATTTTGTCCATCCATTCATCTGTTGATGGGCATTTAGGTTGTTTCACCTTCTGGCTATTGTGAATAGCACTGCTATGAGCACTGGTGTACAAGTCTCTGTTTGCATTCCTGCTTTCAGTTCTTTGGGGTATGCATCTAGGAGTGGAATTGTTGGATCATATGGTAATTCTATGTTTAACTTTCTGAGGAATCACCAAACTGTTTTCCACAGCATTTGTACCATTTTACAACCCCACCAGCAATGGATGATGGTTCCAACTTCTCCACATTCTCACTAACACCTGTTGTTTTCCTTTTTTTTTTTTTTTTAATCATAGCCATCTCAGTGGGGTGAAATGATATCTTATTGTAGTTTTGATTCGCATTTCCCTGATGACTAATGATGCTGAACATTTTTTCATGTGCTTGTTGGCCACTTGTATTTTCTTCTTTGGTCAAATGTCTATTCAAGTCCATTTTTGTCTGAGCTGTTTGTCTTTTTGTTGGTAAGTTGAAAATAATTTAATATCACATGAAAGTGTTACCCAAGTGAATTTAACGTTGGCCAAAGGCAAAAACTGACAAATGTACAAAACAAGTCGTGAGTATCTTAGATGAAGCCTCTCTAATAGTCAATGAGATTAAAAAACAGTAGACAATGGACTAATGAAGTTTACATACACAGTACCACTTAATACCCTACCTGGTCCTATTTCAAGTAAAAGAGAAGAAATTCATTCAAAGAGGAGATGACAGCACTATACACGAGCAAGCCTAGATCAGGAAAAATAAAGTGAGAACGCGATACAATGTCTGTTACACTGGGCGCTCTGAGACAAAGTGGGGAAAAAAAAAATCCTTTCCCAGTATGTAAATCTTTTAGAAACTGGAGTTTTCCAAAACTTTTACATTCTCAATTCTTTTTAATGTACAATTTTCTAAGACACATTACCATGCCCCTACCTTCTTGAAGAGAAATGTAATCTTCTCCTAATGACTCTGAATCATCACTATGAACAACAACCACGGAGCTATGGATATAGTTATATGGGCTAACAAAAAAAAAAAGTGCTTAATGGGTAATGACCACAGAAGAGCAGCCAGAGCTTGCTTCCTTGACAAAGTTCCCTGCTTTGTGGTTGTCTACCTCCTTTGTGAGTGAAAAGACACGAGGTCCAGTGAAAGTGGAAAATTATCAAAAATGTCAAAATTAATTTGGTGTAAAGGCCAAAATCAACTTCGACTCTTCCCCTTGGGGTCCCCCCACCCCCAACCCTCCCTTGTCTTCCCCATTCCTACAACTTCTGAAACCTGTGTTTAAATTTCCGTTTGGAATTTGTCATCACCATCCTTGTAGCTCCCTGTTGGTCTAGTACACACAGTCTTCTTTTATCTTCTAAACAGCAAACAGTTTAAATGCAGAGAGTGCTAATTTCATCTTTGTATAACCCAGGACAATGCCTGGGCATACCCAGTAGGGGGTCAAGAAATTTGATCATCTTCAGTAAATAAGTTTTCACTGTTGCTACCACCATTCTGAGTACTACTGACAAATTAGCATCCTTTGTGTGCATGTAACAATGCGTGGGCAGACACTAGGAGAGTCAAGAAATGTACTCAACTGAATCTCTTCAACAGCAATTTCCTCATCTTTAATATCATCCTCCAGAGCAATTTAAAAAAGCATTCACAATTTTTTTTTACTCTCCGTTAAACACTACAATGTTTTATACCTCCTTCCCTTCTTTTTAAGCTTCAAACCACTTTTTAAAAATTTCTTAACCCTAAATTTCAAGAACCAACGTAACAGCATTAAGAAGAAGGCTTACCCCTCGATCATCAAACTCATTATCAAATAAACAGTTCTTTTTAAATAGATTTTTAAAGCAATGTCCAAAAGATAGGGTGAGAACCATCAGCGCTGCTATCTATGGAGCCCTCCCTGCAGAAATTAACCCCCTAGGCCTCAATCTCCTTGTGTGTAAAAATTTTTAATAATTATGCTAAATACGTATCACTACTATATTACATACATATTTTAATAATTAATATTAACACCACATATTGTTTTATATGTAAATTATATTTAATATAATTAATTATTTGATATGACTATTTAATAATTATTACATATATATAGGAGCCCTGGTGGCACAGTGGTTAAACACTCAGCTGCTAACTGAAAGATTGGTGGTTCGAACCCATGGGAGAAAGATTTGGCAGTCTGCTTCTGTAAAGATTACAGCCTTGGAAATCCTATGCGGCAGTTCTACTCTGTCCTATAGGGTCGCTATGAGTTAGAACTCAGGTAGGTAGGTAGGTAGGTAGATAGGTAGATAGGGAGATAGGTAGGTAGATAGGTAGGTAGGTAGGTAGGTAGGTAGACAGGTAGACAGATGGACAGACAGACAGATAGATAGGGTCACACAACCTGCCTAAAATCTCTGATGTGCACCACATGTACAGTTCCATACCACAGCATTTACACACCATGACTTTACCAGGCCCAGAAATCTACCCAACTTCAGCTATGCTGTGCCAGGATATGGGTATTCAAGAAGTTCTAAAAGTACCAAGCAAAAAAGAAGAGACCAGAAATCATGGAAGGCACTAAAAGAGACAAAGGGTCATCACCTAGAGTGACACTTGAACCCGTTTGCCCTCACAGTCCTGGACGTTACAAGATCATTATTAATAGTACCATCTTTACTGACAAATGTGTCCCTGTTTGGGCAATAAGTTGTGTTTACTCTGATTATCAAGCCCAGGCCTGGTGTGAGTCCACACCAGCAATGCAGTCAGGGTCCAAGTTCATCCACAACTGGCCTTCTCTCAGAGCTCAGATCTGAAAAACCTTTCCAACACCTCTATCCATCCCGATGGTCTTCTAGGTGGTGCTCTTACACTTCTCCCAGGATATTAGTATGAATTTGTTTCTCTCTCCTCCATGCATGTGTGGCCTCCTTCAGGGAAGGACCTGGCCTTAGTGAAAGTCCACATCTCCACAGCCCAGCAAATGACTTCATTTAATCTTCCTTTCAGCCAGATGAGGTGGGATTACTATCACCCCTGCTCTGCATAAAGGCCCAGAGAGTCAGTAACCTCAGACTCTAGGGCAAGGGAAGCAGAGGATGGCATATTTATTTCTCAGGAAGGACAATGTCATAATCAGCTCCTCATTTTGATCTACTGACCAGGCTAAATCCCAAATTCTAAGGATTTGGAGGGAAAAGATGCGTGTGAGGAGTAACAGACAAACGAAACAGAATTTTAGTGAATTTAACAGCTAGCGCTCTTTAAAATTTAAATGGCCCATGGTGGGTATCACAGTAAATCAAATCATCTGAGTTATCTCAAAGAAGTTACTATGCCATAGAAAGTTTTTATTTACATGTATGGCATACTCTGGGTATTCAATGACTATTTAATGAATGAATGAACTGAATGAAGGAATAAACGAATCAGCCAAACTACAATGGTAGGTGTGTCCTTTCCCAAGGGGCTGCTCCTTTAACTCCCTTGAATATCTACATATACTTAGGGTTTTCATTGGAGACTCAGAGGGTAGAAGACTGACCATTCTGATACAAGAAGCCATTTCTATAATTCCCACCGTCCCGATGATGTCAAAACTGCCCTCAAAAAGCCCTCATGTTGGCTATGCCAACCTGTCAATGGTTGTTCTCTTTTCAAATTATCCTGTAGAGACAGCCAAACAATTCACAAGATTTAAAGTATTTCATAAAGAGTCAGAAAAAAAGACGACCTCAAATCTCAATGAGAGTAGACAGGAATGAATGCAAAGGAAAAAAAAAAAAAAGGAAGAGGAACATACAACTTTTATCTTCTTAATAACTATCCCTGATTATATGAAAGTATGGAAACTTTATTAGTGTTTACTCTCCTAAGGATTTGTGAATCACCTCTGGCATTTTTTTCTTCTTCAGAAAGAATACGAGACACCAAATAAGACCCATGACACAACTACTACAACTTTATCACCTACTACAATCGTTCATTAGGGAGCCCTGGGGGCACTGCGGTTAAGTGCTGGGCTGCTAACCGAAGGTACAAACTCACCAACCTTTGGGAGAAAGATGTAGCACCCTGCTCCTGTAAAGATTACAGCCTTGGAAACCATATGGGGCAGTTGTAATCTGTCCTATAGGGTTGCTATGAGACAGAATCGACTTGATCAGTGGGTTTGGTTTTTCTCTCCCCCTCTCCCCTCACCATTGTCCATTAGAAAAAAGCTGGATTTTTTTTTTTCAGTGCTGGCTCTAGCAGAAGTAAGCCGTTAAAACTTTCTTAAAAGAGAAAGACAGAGTCAGAGACAGAGCGAGAGATGAAGGATTGAATACAGCATCCTACAAACACAATAGTTGAAAAGAAATATGTACTTTCAAGCTTTGATGATTACCTCTACCAGGAAACGCTTGCTTAATTGCTTTTTTAAAAATTTTTTTATCAAAGGCAGCAACACCACCTTCAAAAGATCAAACATCTACAAAGTAGTTCCATGTACTATATTTGAGAATAAATATAATAAGGATGCAAGCTTTGAAAAATTCTAATCTCAGTTAAAAAGCAGAAAAACCATGCAAGACATTTCTACTTTTTAATTCTATTTAAAAAATACCTGTTTGTATTTTTAAACGTCAATTAAACATCTCTCCAGAAGGGACTGAAGTAAGCTCTGGGTAGTGGTGTAGCAAGAAGGAATGACCCAAATATGAAGTTTACAATCTAGAAAAGATTAATTAAAAAAAAAAAAAAAAAAAAGAGGAACGGAGGGAGGGGGAAAGAAAAAAGGAAAGAAGAAAAGAACATACTTTTATAGCGCACATGTCATTGTACTAAATACTTAATATAATATTCAGTCTTTTCCAGTGGGTGAGTATGCTGAGAGACTTTTAGTCCTTTCCAATTGTAGTATCACTACCTGGCTGACAGTATTAGCAGCTCTGTACATTCATCTTATACACCTGAAATCACTAATTCACCATCGGCCCCATTCATCTCTTCATTGAATACCTGGAGCCCCTGTGAGTGCCATTTCCCCACTATGGGTTATGTGGCTTGAAGTTTAACAGATGAGGAAACTATTTCAAAGCCTAATAACCATTACAAGCTGTAATGAATACAGAACACTTTTCAAAAATGTTTGGTGTATACATGATCTTGTTGTTGTTGTGTGCTGTCAAGTTGATTCCGATTCATAGTGACCCTATAGGGCAGAGTAGAACTGCTCTATAGGGTTTTACAGGCTGTTTACTGGAGCAGATCTCCAGGTCTTTTCTCCCTTGCACCTGCTGGGTGGGTTCAAACTGCCGACCTTTTGGTTAGCAGTCAAAAACTTAATACATGAACCTACACATGTGAAAAATTTTATACAACTAAATACACACACACATAAATGAGTACAAGTAAAACAGGGAAAATTTGAATGAGACTGTGTATCAATCTTATTGACTGCATCAGTATCCTGGTTGTAATATTATACTATATATATAAAAACACTATAGTGTTGCAAAATGTTACCAATAGGAAAAATTGAGTAAAGTGTACTCAAGATCTCACTGTAGTATTTCTTATAACTGCACATGAATCTACAATTATTTCAATAAAAATTTCAATTAAAAACACTCATAGGTGGATGAACCCCTGAAACTATTGCTCCAAGATAATCTTTAAACCTTAAACCAAAAAAATCCCCAGAAGTCTTCTTAAAACCAAACAATAGTTTAGCTTAACTAGTTAAAAATATCTTTCTTGAACATTGTGCTCTTTTAAGAACTATCTATATGGATCAAATTGACAACAGCAACTCAAAAGATTAGACAGGAAACTTAGGGGGCAACGAGTTTATGTTAGTGGAGGAAGAACAACTCAGAAAAGGAGGATGGGAATGGTGGTACAACTCGAAGACTATAATCAGTGTCACTTAATTGTACATGTAGAAATTGTTGAACTGGTGTATGTTCTGCTGTGTATAGTCTCAACAACAACAAAAATAAGTTATTTTTTAAAAAATGCTTCAGCCAACAGTCAGCAACTCACTGGCGCTAAAGATTGGCTATGTTATATCACGGAAGTTTAGCATTTTGTTTCTTTGTGTTTCCTTGGTTATTGGGCAACAATAAAATCCAAGTGGAAAAAAAGGTGGTGTAATTCATAAAAATATATAAACCAAGCAGAGAAAGAGAATTATAGACAGGGAAAAGACAATTAGAAGTAGTATGATAGATCATATTTTCCAAGAGCTCCAGCAATACTTGTTGACCATCAAAATTCTACCAAGTCTTCATTTTTATAAGTTGTAAGGTTTTGGATTATAAAAGCAGTGTACATTATAGAAACTGCAGAAGTAACAAAAATCACTTGTAAAAAATTCAAAATCATCAGAATGCCATCACCCAACAATAACTATTATTAACATGTAAGTACTCTGCTAACACACATACACAGTCTACCAGATGTTCTTTATACCAAGTCTACCACATTTTTTATTAAACAAAATTGCCTAACACTATATTAAAAATCTGCTTTATTTTTCTATTGTCAATATTTCCCCAAGAAATTACATGTCCTTGTAAAACATGGTTTTAATGGTTACCTAGACTTACCTTGTTGGTCTTATTTTTTTCCGTTATGAAGACTCTCTCGGTAAACAGCCATTGGGCCCTTTTTGACTATACAGAACTCTAGTTAAAGTTCCAACATGTCACCACTATATACAGGATTCAAGCAAAGGTAATTTGAAGGATTAAATTATTTACATTGATCACTGAAATAATCCTCAATCATCACAGAACAACTATCCATTCCTCCATCTGTTTGATCTCTGCCACTTGATGTTAGGAACACTCTTGCTGGCTTACATTTTCAAAGCTTCAGAGAAATCAGCCATAAAGTTTTCAAGAGGGCAATGCCTAGTTTCTATATCCTGAATTCTTATATTTTTAAAGATGTTTGATAATCAACAGAAAAATGGAAAAATGATGCCAAACAGGCAATTCACAGAAGAGAAAATGGAAATATCAATAAACACAAAGATATGCAACCTCATTAGGAAAATGCAATCGTATCATTTCATGCTAATCAAGTTGGTGAAAATTAAAAAGTCTGACAACATAAAGTATAGCTGAAGATTTTAAGAAACAAGAACTTCTATAAATTGCTCATGGAAGTTTAGTTAAAAACACCCTTAGTATGTGAAAGTGTAGTTCATAGAAATAAAAAAAAGACCAATAAACATATGAAAAGATTATTATTCTCACTCATTAAAGAAATTTATTGTCAAAATACCATATCATTTTTCACCTATAACATTTGCAAAAATTTTTTAAATTTGGATGCGTTGCAATGCTGGCAAGAGTGAGGAGAAACAGGTGCTCTGGTTGTTGACAGGTGCTCTGGTTGTTGGTGGGCATCTAAACTGGTACAATCTTTGAAATACAATGTATCAGCTTTTGACAAATTATTAAAATGCCTAAGCCCTTTTGGAGATTATTAGTCATACAGCTTACTAGAAATTTATCTTACAGGTATACTGGTAAAAAGACACTAATATATGTAGTTTGAAAAGAATGTTTACTACAGTATTATTTGAAATAGCAAAAAAGACAGGAAACAAATATTAGAAGGACAAGTATGAATTATGGTACATCCATACAGTGGAATTCTATAAGGTTCTTAAACTGAGGTAGGTTTGTCTGTGCTTCAAGACAGAATTAAAAAAAAAAAAAAAACAAAAAAAACCCAAACCCACTGCCATCGAGTTGATTCTAACTCACAGCAACCCTTTAGGACAGAGAAGAACTGCCCATAGGGTTTCCAAAGCCTTAAGTCTTTACAAAAGGACACTGCCGCATCTTTCTCCCACAGAGCGGCTAGTGGGTTTGAACTGCCAATCTTTTGGTTAGCAGCCAAGAGCTTTGACCACTGCGCCACCAGGGCTACTTCAAGACATAACAGTAAATGTAAAATGTAAGATACAGACCAAGTATAATATTCCATTTGTGTACTTTTAAAAAAAATATCAAGAGTAGGTGAGATATTGTTAATAGTGATAACCTTTTGGGGTTAGGAAGGAGACTTAATTTGCATTTTATACCTTCTATACTGTTCTAAATTTTGTACCCTATGTATGCTTTATATTTATTTTAAAGGTAAATGACATTTAAATGCTTTCAATGAATAACATGGACATCCTTGAAAAAATGGCACTGATTAAAAAAAACAAATAGAAAACAACAAATGCTGGTGAGGTTGTAGGGAGATTAGAACACTTATCCACTGCTAGTGGGGTTGTAAAATGATACAACCGCTAGGAAAAATAGTATGGCACTTCCTCATAAAGCTAGAAATAGAACTACTTTATGATTCAGCAATCCCACTCCTAGCTATATACTCTAGAGACAGAGCAGTGGCACGGATAGACATACGCACGCCTATGTTCATTGCAGCATTATTCACAATAGCAAAAAGATGGAAACAACCTAAGTGCCCATCAACAAATGGATAAACAAAATGTGATACATACACACAATGGAATACTACACAGCTATAAGGAACAATGATGAGTTCTCAAAATGTATTATAATGTGGATGAATCTGGAGGACATTATGCTGAGTGAAGTAAGTCAATCACAAAAGGAAGATATTATATGACTTCACTTTTATAAGAAGACAAGAATAGGTATATATACAGAAATCAATGTTTATTAGTCGTTACCAGAGATGGAAGGGGGTAGGAAGGGGGAATCTTCCTCTAGACATTTAAAAAAAAAAAAACCAAACCCATGGTGTCATGGATTGAATTGTGTCCCCCAAAAATATCTGTCAACTTGGCTGGGTCATGATTCCCAGTATTGTATAATTGTGTACCATTTTGTAATCTGATGTGAATTTCTTATGTGTTGTAAATTCAATCACTATGATCTAATAAAATGGATTAGCAGCAGTTATACTGATGAGGTATACAAGATTGGATAGTGCCTTAAGCCAATCTCTTTGGAGATATAAAAGAGAGAAGCGAGCAGAGACACATGGGAACCTCGTACCACCAAGAAAGCAGCGCTGGCGCATCCTCTGGACCTGAGGTTCCTGCGCAGAGAAGCTCCCAGACCAAGGGAAGACTGATGACGTGGACCTTCCTGCAGAGCCGACAGAGCAAGTGTCCCCCTAGAGCTAATGCCCTGAATTTGGACTTGTAGCCTACTGGACTGTAGGGAAATAAACTTCTCTTTGTTAAAGCCATCCACTCATGGTATTTCTGTTATAGCAGCACTAGATGACTAAGACACATGGCCATCAAGTTAATTCCAACTCATAGTGACCCTAGAGGACAGGGTAGAACTGCCCCATAGGGTTTCCAAGGCTGTAATCTTTACGGGAGCAGACTGCCACATCTTTCTGCCATGGAGCAGCAGGTGAGCTTGAAGTGCTGAACTCTGGTTAGCAGCTGAGTATTTAACCACATTTAACCACTGTGCCACCAGGGCACCTTTCTCTAGATGGTACACACTTGTTACTTTTGGTGATGGGAAAGGCAATACTGAATGTGGGTGAAGTATGCACAATTTGACCAAGGTAAATGACGACACTAAGAAGTATACAAGAATAAGGGAGTTTTTTTGGTAAATGCTATGATATATACAATTTTGCAACAACAGCAACAACATCCAAAAAATATGTGTGTGGTTACATGGGTTGGTATGTGTACATACATGTGTATAGGAAGGTATATGTGTATATGTACAGGTGCATGTATAGGCATATCTGTAGGCATATTTATATACATGTATGTGTGTGCTATATATATATTCACAAATACATAATAAAGTACATAGACACACAATTACAGATACTTCCTAGACATAACCAAACACCACCTGAGATTCATTTACCGGGTTTGAGAGCTTAGGATCATAGTCTGGTGGGACAACTCAGTCAACTGGCATAACATAGTTCATAAAGTTTAAGTTCTACACCCTAGTTTGGTGAATAGCACCGGGGGTCTTAAAAGCTTGCGAGTGGCCACCTGAGACACAACTATTGGTCTCTAGTCATCTGGAGCAAAAGAGAAGGGAGGAAACCAAAGACTCAAAGAAGAAACTAGTCTACAGGACTGACTGCCTACATGAACCACACCCTCATCTATCCTGAGACCAGAGAACTAGATGGTGCCCAGCTAACACTACTGACCATTCTGACCAGCGACACAAAAGACGATCCTGGATAGAATGGGAGAAAAATGTAGGACAAAATTCAAATTCTTAAACTTACTGGACTGGTAGAGACTAGAGAAACTCCTGAGACTACTGCCCCGATTAACCCTTTAAACTCAGAACTGAAACTATACCCGAAGGTCACCCTTAAGCTAAATAACGGATTGGCTCATAAAATAAACAATATCACCAGTGAGTGCAGTCCTCTTTTAAAAAATCATCTATATGAGATCAAATGGTCAACATTTACCCTAAAGCAAACATAAGAAGGTAAGAGGGGGCAAGGAAGCTACATTAATGGAAATGGAACAATTAGAATGGAAATAATGAGAATGTTCATACACTGTGAAAAATGTAACCAAAGTTACTGAACAATAGCTATAGAAATTGTTAAATAGGAACCTAATTTTCTGCACAAACTTTCACCCAAAACACACCAAAATATTATTTTAAAATATTTAATAACATGGAAAAATGCTTAGAAGAGGTAATGTGGTGTTTATATAATCATTTATTTACACATATAAATTTCTAACATATAAAGAAGCAAAGAAATTGTACTAAAAGGTTAACAGTGATTATTGCCAGGAGATGGGATTATAGCTTATTTTAATATTATTTTTTATCCTTTCCTATATTTTTCAATATCTTTAAAATGAGAATACCAGAAGTAAAAAAATAAATATTTTTTAAAAATAGAGATGAACAGAATGTTCTCTATGCCAGTTTAAGACTCAAAACCTAAATGACACAAAAATCTAACATGGAAAGCCCTGAGGCAGCTGCATTCAGGTAATGCCATGGAGCTCTTCAAGCAAAGGACCCCATTGTGACTGAGACAAAGAAGAGGGTGGTAGATGAAATAAAAATGAACTGCCAATTTAGTACCTTGTCAGGTAAAGAAAAGCATGAAAATTTAAGTCAATGGAAGCACCAAAAGATATGAAACTATGAAACTGTATGATATGGAATTACTTCAAGGAAAATATTACCAAAAATAAATATGCCGAGTGATTTCGAGGTGCCAACAGAAAAGAAATTGCTTCTGCCTGTGCCTGGAGATGCCACAGAACTTCCCTATTTCCTCATCTGTATAATGAAAATCGTAATTACATTCTGTATCCTGTTTGGAAATATTCTAAGTCACTGGCATCTTGAGACCAATTGGAAGGGGATGGAGGTGGAGGAAGATAGCATGCAGTATGGTATTCATGCAAAAGACAATTTTCTCCTTGGGAAAAAATCTGACTTTCTTTCAGGGAAACATCATAAAGCAAACTCATATCCCAGGTGTACTTACTCTGAGAATGGAGTGTGGGAAAAGTTGTTTAATATTTCTGAACCCTAGGGTTGCCACTAACCAGAACTAAACCCGTTGCCATCAAGTTGATTCCGACCTAGCCACCCTACAGGACAGAGCAGAATTGTTCCATAGGGTTTCCAAGGAGCAGTTGGTGGATTCAAACTGCTGACCTTTTGGTTAGCAGCCACTAGGGTTCAGAAACAGAGACAATAAACCTACTCATAGGGTTCATAAAATGGAGACAGTAAAACTTACTTTGCAAATTTTGTGTGAGCATCCACAGAATGAATATAAAGCTCACACCCAGTGCCCCACATTTTGGGAGTTATTCAGTCAGTGGTGGCTGTTCTTAAATTTTGGTTATAAAAAGCATAATTCCCCACATCAGGAGGTCCTGTAGTCTGTGCTGGTGGGTAACCTGTAATGGAAAGCCTGCTATCAGAGGAGCATAAGGATGGCACAGATTCATGAAAGAGTCAGAAAACTTAAGAGCTTAGTCTGTCACTTGGTCCAGCTTCCTTCCTCCAAGCCAGATTTTTCTATTTTAAAAACTCTGGAGAAATCATTCAAAAACTTAACTTAGGCACAAAGCCTCCCAGTACATTTCTTTGCAATTTCCTGTGAATCTATAATTATTTCAAAATAAAAACTTTTTAAAAAAAACTTCCTTTGGTGTCCTATTTTAGTTTTTCGTCACGCTTGACTCAAAATGTTCTTCGTACATCATTCTTTATTGCTGAAATGTAAACCCATTTCCTCTTTTCTCGACCCTCTAGAGAGATGGTACAGTCAATAATCTCCTCCAATATTTGAAAACACTAATTAAGTTATCCTGCATTCTTCTCTCTTCCAGAATTAACAGCCTGAACCCTATAAACCTTTCTTCATTTATTTTTTCTTTTCTAACTTCAAATTTTATTTTTAATTATTTTATTAATTCTTTTCTCAATCTACTCTATTCTATTCTTTACGAAAGTAGAAGAGACCCTTAGAAAATTGCTGCTTTTATCAATAAATAATCCTTGACCAAAGACTTTTTTATTGTTGCGAACAAAAAAAAAGAATTCATAAGAAGCTTTCTAAAAATTATAGCTCAATTATAAGTAGCTGTAATAAAGGGATATGCCAGTCTAGTCCACACTAACCTCACCTGAGGTGCATATCAAAGACTGAAAGGCCATCAAGTGCCATAAACTAAGTGCTGCCCATTGCCATTGAGTTGATTCCAACTCATAGTAGAACTGCCCCATAGGGTCTCCAAGGAGCAGTTGGTGGTTTCCAACTGCTGACCTTTTGGTTAACAGCTGTAGCTCACCGTAGCTCTTAATCACTGCACCAAGTGCTAGGTCCTTGGAAAGCCCCAGCTGAGCTGAGAAATGTCAAAACTCTCTTTCCTTGCTACACACTTCCAAGATCCTAAAAACAAAAATGCATATATATATATATAGAGAGAGAGAGAGAGAGAGAGACTTCAACTATTCAAGAAACACACAATCTGGTAGTTAAAGGATGATGTTCATAAAATTCAAACGAATTGTGTCTTTATCTTAAACAAGGAAAAATATGCCCCTGTATTTTGTATGAAGTCAAATATAAAAGACATTCAAGACATTTATAGGAAGAAAGACTGCATAATATTTACAGATGAAAATGCCTTTGGTCAGGAAAGTCTTCTATGATATTACCACTATGATTTAAGCTGATATTTTCATAGCATTATGATGCTTATTCATTTACCATAATTGTCAATGAATCTTTTGGGAATACTGCACCTGTATGAATAAGGCTTTATTTTTAATCCACTCGTCTCTGTACACTGAGAATGGTACTATGTGGACCTCTCATTAAGCAATATAACTACATCCGCACCGAATCTGTCACTCCATCAGCTATGCCTCTTTACATCATTGACTGCAGTTTGGGCAACTCCATCTCTAAGTGTTGTATCCAGCACATCCTGTCAGCTTTTGACACATGGCACGAATCAAGAGCTCTGTCAGAGGGCCTCAGAATTCCCTTGAACTGTACCCCTGAAGCACTCTTACGGATACCTTCCTTTTTGCTATTCTCATGTTGCTCACTCTGTAACGGGGTCTAGGCATTCCTTATCATTCATTTTCCTCAGATGACCAGCTGAGGAGAGCAGTGTTGCAAGAAGCATGGCTTCAAGGCCTATGGACAGATTGTCTTTGATGACCTCATTACTGGTGGATTTGTCTTGAAATCTCAAAATTAGCCCTGAAGCTAAACATTAGGTCTGGGGGAATACCAAGCTTTCCTGTAATGTATTAATTCTTTAATTCCATTACATTTGCCAGGTGTCTTACAATTCACCAAACGCTTTCACCCTTTCTCTCAGTCAATCCTCAAAATGTGCCCGAGGGATAAGCAAAGAGATTTTATCATTACTGTTTTACAAATGAGTAAAAGACTCCAATGTTTCAGTGATTTGAACTACAGACTAAGGAGTAGAGGTGCATGCCAATACCAGTTACCAGTTGACATGGAGTTGACTCTGACTCATGGTGAGTGTGTCAGAGTAGAAACTGTGCTCGATAGGGTTTTCAATTGCTGATTTTTCAGAAGTAGAGCACGAGTCCTTTCTTCCAAGGCACCTGTGGGTAGACTCAAACTTCCAACCTTTCAGTTAACAGCCAAGCACATTAACTGTTTGCACCACTCAAGGTGTACACCAGGGACTATCAACACTGACTTCTCTTATTCTGACTACAAAAACCATGCTCTTCCAATATTACTGATTGTTTTAGGAGGCTATACTTGCTCACAAATCTGTGGAACTTTCTTTTGGCCTAGATATCAGTATCGTAAGAACTGTCTACTTGTGCCTCAAAACCACAAAATCTCATCATCAATCAATGATGTCTGGTTTTACTCTTGATCTACCACTGAAGATTTCTGGTTGCGTGTGGAGTTTAGTCAGGATAGCACACTTTAGTTTGGTGGTGGGTTACTAATAGCACAATGACTTTATAGAATTTCAAAGGAAAGTCAGTAATTCCTGGAAGAGTTTCATAATGGTTTTCATAAAGCTCATTTCCCCCGGAAGAATGTGACAACCTAACATCAATTTTAACACCAACTATCTATCATGTGGAAACCCTGGTGGTGTAGTGGTTAAGAGCTATGGCTCCTAACCAAAAGGTCAGCAGTTCAAATCCACCAGGCGCTCCTTGGAAACTTTATGGGGCAGTTCTACTCTGTCCTATAGGGTTGCTATGAGTAGGAATCAACTCGACGGCAGTGGATTTGGATCTATCATGTGCCTAGTTCACAATCAAGGATGACTGTGAAAAGCAAACAGCATGAGAGAGAATGAATGTGGTGACCTTATACTGACAGGGATGGAGGATAATTAAGAAAGTTGACTGTCAGTATCTGCAAAATCAGTTGTGTCTTCTATAAAATGGTAGACGTTGAATGAGATGACAGCACACGTAAAGCACTGAGCTCAATGTCAGGACCCAGTGGGTGCTCAGTAACTGCGTGGTCTCTGTCAGCCCCCCTACACCCACCCTATTAACCTGAAAGATGCCTATGGTCTCAGAGAACTCCTTTAGCTAGACAGAGATAAAGTCTAATGATGGCACTGCAATTTTTCTTTGATCATCATAATAGTTTACTTAAACTCTAGGCTTTATACTTTTTTTAAGTATTCTTTATTCTCTTAACTTCATTTGACCTTATAATTAGAATTACCTAAGGTTTAGATGGTGGCATTGGTGATTCAGTGATAGAATTCTTGCCTTCCACGCCAGAGACACGGGTTCAATTCCAGTCAATGCACCTCAGGCGTAACCACCATCCTCCTGTCAGTGGAGGCTTTCGTGTTGCTATAATGCTGAGCAGGTTTCAGTGGAGCTTCCAGACTAAGACAGACTAGGAAGAAAGGTCTTGCAATCTACTTCTGGAAATCTGCCAATGAAAACCCTATGGATCACAATGGTCCAATCCACAAATGATAATGGGGATGGCACAGAACTAGGCAGCGTTTCATTTCGTTGCATGTAAGGTTGCCATGAATCAGTGCCAACTTGATGGTGGCTGGCAACAACAACAACCAGGTTTAGAGGTGAGGAAACTGAGGCCCAGAGAGAGCATCATTCCCAAACCCATAGGCAAAGCTGGTGCTAGAACACACAGCTTCTCTCAGTCTGCTGCTATTTCCTGTTCTTTTCTTATATTTGATATGCTATTCCAGAATTGAATTACATTGTGAAAATTTGTTTGCAAATCCCTCATGTTCTTCTACCACTTCTGCCCAACTCCCTTATGTTGGCCATGGGCAACACATGTTGAGGGCTGTGTGTGTTCATAGCATAGTTCAGAAGTTATTCTCTAAAGGAGGGTGTATCAGCGAGGGTTTAATCAGAAAACTCAAACGGCAAGTTATTTTAACAGAGAAAATTTAAAGTAAGGAACTAGTCAAATTGATAGAGTACAGAAGACACAAAGGAAACCCTGAGGTGTCAGAGAGGAAGTAAAAGCAGGCAGCAGCTGCCACTGTTAGGGCTGGGGGTACAGAGAGTAGAGGTTGGGAGGGACTCAGACTTCTGAGGAGGGGGCAGCCTCCAGTTAGGGATGATGCCTCTGAGGGGGTGTGGCACAGCTGCTTCTGAGAATGTTGGGGGAAAGCCAGACACCAGAATCAATTACTGAAAACAAACTACCTCTGCTGGGTGAAGAACTGCTGTTGAGGTGACACTTTCAGGAAAGCACGTCCATTCTCATCCTTCAGCCTTGCCATGTCCCTCTAGCACCTCCTATTGGCTGAAACTACAAGGACACAGCTGGCAAAGGGGAAGTGTGGTTTTTAGAGTTTCAGCCCCAACAACACAATCAAAATGAGAAGGGCGGGTTTGGAGCTGGGAGATGATGGCTTAGTAACCAGCACAGAGTGTTCTTCACATATAAAGTCTTCAGTCTAGGGGTGCTGCTGCCAACTGGGCATCTATCATCATTTGATTTTTGTAACAGGCTGACACAGACTTTGCTGGTGGCTGCTGGATAAGAAACTAAAGAGATATTGATTGGCTTGGGCATTTATTTTCCCCCACTCCCATTCAAAACCTTCTGCTGTCAAGCCACTGGTACATGATATGCGGGGAAAATCCACATTCCAGAAAATTTGCTGCACATATTAGGAAGCAGCATTGTATAAAAAGAAGTTAAATGGCTTTGGAGATAGGACCACCTGGAATGAATCCTGATTTGACCACTTACCAGCCATGAGATAGTAGGTTAATTGCTTCACCTCCCTGAGTCAGTTTCCCTGTCATTTGATAATACCACCTGGGCTATGTGGCGTTTAAGAATTAAATAAGGCACTGGTGTAACGCATCTAGGCACTTAGTCAGGCAAATGCTGGCTTCTTTCTCTTTGTATGAGACGAATGGCATAGCAAAAGATTAAAAAGCTATTAATAATCAACTCTCCTTTTCTGAGATCTTCATCTTGTACTTCCAGTTGGTCTATGAACTGCTTGTGATTCTATATGGATATGCCACTTAATGCCAGGAAACCTAAACCTAAAAAGCAATGTAAGCTCATAAGATTAGAATCAAAGAGCAGCTCAAGGTAAAGGTAGAGAGAAAAGTTTGAAACCAGCAAAGGCAAAATAAGCTTACTCACAAAGAAGAAAGCAGAACAAAATATTCACTTGGCTCTTTAATAGGGAAGCATGCATTTTCCCATGAGGGACATCTCATTTACTTAATGCAAACTTGCATTATCCAAGCAAAGTATACAGACCCATGTTATTTTTTAAAGGATTAGTATTCTCTTGATAAATTGTAATAATCCTTCTATTCCACAACCCCAGTGGCATCATTAGAAAACCCAGTGGTTGGGCATAATGGTATTAAGCACTCAAATTTCTTTGATAGGAGAACTTATATGAGAAATACTGTAAATAAATCTGCAAGTAAACAACAGAGCTCAATTAAATAAAAGAACGTGAAGGTCATTCCCATTTGAAAATCAATAGTGGATTCAATCAATGAGGCATTTTGCTGAGGGGCAAAAGCTTATGGAGTAAATTAAATGAGTTCTTACTTAAAGACCTACAGAAACAGCTCAGAAAACTTACTAATTATGGTGTGATAATTTTTTTTAAAGGTATTTTAACATGAAAAAGTTTTTGAAAAGTAAAAATCTGCTTTGTCTTTGTACCCTCTGGGAACTTATCAAAATAAAATTATTTCACAGGGACTCAGAGTTGTATCCACAACCACCAGTTGTCACAGAAACAATTCCGACTTATGGTCACCCTTCATGTATCAGAGTTGAACTGGATGATTTTTTCGGAAGTAGATTGCAGACCTTTCTTCCAAGGTGCCTCTGGGTGGACTAGCACTGTCAACCTCTCGGTTAGCAGCCAAATTCTTTAACTATTTGCACCACCCAGGATTAATTTCTTAATTCTGTAGTTCAACCACCCACTGATTGTTTAAATTTCTTCAGGCCACAGCATCCCTGACAAGGGGTTCTTTAGCCCTTGTTACTCAAAGTGTGGTCTGTGGACCAGCAGCATTGGCATAAACTGGGAGATGTTAAAAAATGCAGAATCTCAGACTCAATCCCAATGTAACTCAATCAGATTCCGTATTTTAACAGAATCCCAAAGATCTGTATGCACGTTATAGTTTGAGAGGCATGCTCTGGCCCAGTGTTTCTCAAAGTGTGGTCTCAGATTAGCAGCATCAGCACCACCTGAGAAGTTTCAGAAATGCAAATTATGGGCCCTACCCCAGCCCTACTAAATTAACAACTAGGGCGGAAGGGTGGAGCCCAGCAATCTGGGTTTTAACAAGCTCTCCAGGTGACTCTGATATATGCTGAAGCTTGAGAACCACAGTATTAGCTTAGACTTGAACGAGGCCTTTGAACCAGTTTGTTTCAGTTCAAACCCCTGCCAAGAATTTGCATTTCCACCCCAGATATACTGAATCAGAATCTACATTTTAACAAGATCCCCAGGTGATTTTATATATAATGAACTTTCAGAACCACTGCTCTACTAGTGGTTCTCAGAACTGGTCTCTAACCGGCAGCATTAGCATCACCTGGGAACTTGACAGAAATACAAATCCTCAGGGTTTGGAACCAGAATGAACTGTTTGAAGCCCTGACTTTAATTGACTGGTGTCAAGAAATGAAGGAATTCTCTTGCACCCAAACCAACCCATTTCACCTGTAAGTGTTGCTCTCAGATAATTCTTCCTTAGAACTGAGCCCAAATGTCTCCCCATAACTCTACCAACTGGGCCTTTCCTACCAAGAGGAATAAAGACAACAAATCTCAACTTTCTTTCAGATGACAATCCTACAACATTCAAAAACAGCTATGATGGTCTGAATTTTCTTTTCTTCGGGTAAAATGTTTACATATATACAGATATAGATGTAGTTTAGATATTATATATATATAAATATAGTAAAACATATATTATATAAAATTTATATTTTTATATATAAAATCTCATATTAGCTCACAAGATCGGAAAAGTGTCATATTCTTCATTCTAGAAGCCAAATGTCAACAATCAGGAGATAGCTGTACACTAAGTTTTTGGCAGCTTCATCATTCACAGGACTTACAGTAAATCCAATCCCCTGAGTGCTGTATCAACAATAATATTATTATTTATCTTTTTATTACTTGGATTTTCTTTTTCCCTTGTTTGGAAATGCCATTCTTTGGACAAGGTCATCTGGGTCTCTCAATTTTTTTCTCCATCCAAGTCTCCAGTCTTGCTTCAGTTTGACCACAGTATGGAGCACGGTAGGACTATTTGGATGGAGACTGTAGAGAAGACTAAGACTTGGCTTCATTTCTTTCACAATTACCACTTCTTTTCATTAATTTCTTTCCTTAGAGAAAAATGAACTTAATGACTGCTATAATTGTACCAAAAATATATTGGTATCATTTATTAAACATCACTCAAAATGAAGCTAGTGTAAATGACCAGCATTATAAGCCTACCAAGTTTCATTAAACTGCATGATATTATCACAACACATTCAGAAAGCTGAATTGTGACTTGAAGTCTTTTGGGACTTCCTTTCCCTTAAAAACTACTACCTTCATTTGCACATTATAAACAGCAGACTTCAGAATCATACATGAATTTAAAGTTCAATTTAAAATGCAGTCCAGGGGATGTCCTTGAATAAGTGGAACACTGAGGGGTAAAGCATCAGCACTTCCACTGAGGAAGGTAAGTCTATTTGCAGGAGCACCCAACACTGCACCTGGCACACAACAGGGGGGTATTCAGAAAGAATCAACACTTACATGCATCTGTTGCTATCTAATGCAGTAACACAGCAATCACCATGGCATGTTTGGGCTTCAAACCCTTTCCAGTGTTACAACTGATTATTCACCTGGGACACCTGCCGTACAAACTCAAGGCTTTTTGTCTTTGCAGATATCTAAAGGCCATTGCCTGCCCATCTAAACCTACTGAGAATTTCAGTACCCATCTCAAATGCTATCCTCTCCAAGAAGAGTTTCTTGAACCTCCCTACCGCTCTCCAAATCTTCTTGTAACAATGTTGCTGTATTTGTACTTCTTTGACACTGTTCTTATTCCACAGTGGTCATTCGGTTACTTGTCTTCTCCCCACCATCAGGTAAGTGGGATCCTCGATGACTAAGACTCTCTCTCCCCTCTCTGAAACCCCTGCACATAACACATGGTACAGTGCTGGTCTCCCACCCAACAACCACCTCTCCTTTCTTGCAAACAGAATACCTCTTTTATTTGGAAAGGCTAATTATGAGTTATGATTGGTTTTTGACAGTCATGAAAATCAGATTCTTATTTGCCAAATATTTGCTTTCCATATTTCCCTAGCAGCTATGGGAAAGTCTACTGGGGGCATGAAGGGGGCAGAGAAAAATTTTCCTCCCTGGTAAGAGAACCATTTCTTTTTCCACTCAGCCTTTCTTCCTCTTCCTTCCTTGTTGTGAAAGGTGGTGTTGTTTGGAGCAGTAGGAGCCACAATGGGACCAAGAGGTGACAAGCTGAAGGACAAAACCAAGACACTGAGAATGGCCGAGCAAAACGGCAGAAAATTCCTAGGTCTCTACTGGCATTGTAAAGCTATATCAAAATTGAGACTACCAACCTAAGTGCTTCCCCTTAAGCAGGATAATCAAAAGGCTTTTTCACTTAACCAACGTCAATCAGGTATTGATACTTGCAGCCAACAGCATTACAAGCACATCTACTATCACTCCTGACGTATGGTAAATATCTACATATTTATTAAAATGTTTTGAGCTTAATTCATTCAAGCAGTTAGAAAACACACAAAAGCTCTTGATGTCTCACTGCCACCTCTGCCTCCCAATTTAACGCTTCATTTGCATTAAAAGGGAGAACCACTTCCTAACTGCCAGTAAGCACGAACAATTTCAGCATATTAACAAAATTAATGAAGCAAACAAACAAAAAATTAATCGGCAAATGTTTGTTCAGAAGAGCTCATAGTCACAAAGAGGAAATTATTTTTTAATGTGCAATTCTAAATGACACCTCCTTTAAAAGATATTTTATAAATTACAAAACAGCCAATAGTTTACCATAAATGAAGTAGCTGGACTATATAAAAAACTTCCACAAAAACCTGATCATCAATCCAATTCTCTGCCACTGGCCCATTACATAGATTTCAAAATCTAGGATTATAATTTCCACAGATTTGTGACTCCTTTTAAGTACTCAAGACCAATGCTATGCAACTCTGTCAAAACATACAAAGTGATAATTTTTTACAAGAATCAAAACCAGGGTTTGTGAAAAAAAAAATTTCTTCTCTCAATAAATTCTCCAACTATATTCTGAAATCAATCACCGCCCAGCACAGAAACTTTAGCAATAACACCCTTATCAAAATAGGCTTTTGTTGAAGGAGCTGGAAAGGCAATAACAACTTCTATATGCTTCATTTTTTACTTTTGAAAAACTGCTTCTAACAAATTATAAACTTAAATTTCCATTCGAAGAAAATTATGCTCCATGAAGCCCCTTAGGGCCTAAAGGTTTCTGAAGGCTATTCCATTTTTAATTCAGATCTTTCCATTGTTCCTATCAGAGATGAGTCATCTCTTGGCTCCCAAACCTTGGAAACCCTTGGGGCGAAGCGCCTAAGCTAATAGGGAGAATTCTTTTCAACTTCTGTTCTTACTAATATCATTTATTAGTTGAACATGACAACATCTCATCTTTCACCTCCGACTCAGTGAGAAGAACCCAAGATATACTGTGTCAGGACCTGTCTCCTTTCAAATGCACTGGAGAAGTCTCATCACCAACTCTCAGGCACTCTCCTGCACAGCTGTTATCATCATCACCATCACTTTCTCATCCTCTTTCTCCTCCTCCTATTCCTCTTCCACCTGGTGTTTCTAAATTGTTCAAAGCCTCTTTCACATCTCTTATCTCATGTGATCCTTATGATAAATCTATCATGCCTACGGGGTAGTGTTATTTTCCGTTACAAAAGTATGGCCCAAATTTGAACAGTCAAATTAATGGGGGAAAAAATTAGGGCTTAGGTTTCCCTACCAAAAAAACAACCAGTTGCCGTGGAGCTGATTCCAACTCATGGTGATCCCTGTATTTCAGAGTAGAACTGCACTCCATAAGGTTTTCAATGGCTATGATCTTTGGAAAGTAGATCACCAAGCCTTTCTTCCGAGGTGACTCTGGGTGGATTTGAACCACCAACCGTTTAGTTAATAGCCAAGAACTTAACAATTTGCGCCACCCAGGGCCTCCTTGATTTCCCCATACTGACCGTCAGAATGAAGCATTTCACTTATAAACGACCACTCTATTGGGGTGTACTAGCAGCCAGGCTGGTCTCTGATTCCAGCTTTAGAAACCATCTGAAGTCTATTCTGCTGTTTTCTAAAGCCTTTTCAGGCAAACATTGTCTCTCATGTCAGATTTATTCCCTAAAGAGTTAAGCCTAAACCAATTCTGTCAAAACTTGATTTAGCAATCTATAGAAAATAGAAACCTATATATCTATAGGAAAATGAAATAGCATTTTAATGCTTTCATAAATATGGGCAGCCAAACCATATTCATGTAGCAGGGAGAAAAAACAGACTTCCAAAATTTATTTACAGTATTTAATTGAAAGTGGCTCATAAGTGTTTTTCTCATTTAAAAATGTTTAACATAATCTCCCTTTGAAAATAAATCTCCTTCCACTCTTCCCAACCCCCTAATATATTATTCTCTATATGGCAGAGTAGTGTTAAGAAATAACGATTTATGATATTTGGTCACTAAGACTACGTGAAAAACACTACTTAGGCTGGCATTCTAGTGATATCAACCATCAAAACATTAGCCCATATTTATGATATACATAAAATTACTATTCAATCAGTTTAATATTTATTGAACATCTACTGCAGTGGTTCCTAACACTGCTGCCCATTACAAGCTCCTGGAGCATCTTAAAACAAAACACTGACTCACTAGAGTAGGAGCCAGGCATCAGTGTTTTCAAGAGCTCCCAGGGAACTGTAATGTGCAGCCAGGGTTGATAATTACTGTTCATCTGCAAAGTAATAAGGGAATGGGGGAAAGGGAATAGGAAGCAATGGAGTTTGGGAGAGAATCATAGAAGAGGAAGAGAACACCAACAGTCAGTCTCAGAGGACACTCCTGTCTGCTGACAGAAGAGAGAAACTTAGAAAAACATCAGTTTTGCAGGGAGGGAAACTGATCAATTTTCAACACATCAATGCTTAGTGACAGCTGGAAATGCTAGGCTACAAAGAGGCTAATGTATCAAAGGCCCTAGAGATGTGGCTGTAGGCACACTGGGCAGAGGGGTAGTGGCTGAAACCAAGTGGTTGAACGAATCACCTGGCTTGGAGAACTCTGGAACAGGTACCCAGAATTGAGCCTTGGGAGGTAATGATCATACAAGGGCAGAAGAGAATAGAGAGTGGGGACAAAGTGGAGGCAGGAGGGAGGAAGAAAAAGAGACAAGTACGTACCCATAGCATACATACAGCAAAGCATGTAGTAAAGTCATTTAAGCATTAGCAATGAAATGTTCAAAAACGCCACCAATTTCAAGAATGATTTCTCACCTACAGGCAAAGCTGTTTTTATACTCTTGGGAAAAGTGATCTTACTAAATAATTAGTTCAAACGCAATTTCAGGAGGCTCTGAACCTTATGCTATTGTTAAGAGGCAAGACAAAGAAGTTATTTTATAGTATTGCAGGACCAATAAAACAGAGATGAGATAATTTATAATCAAATGTTAGACTGTGTGGTCAAGGCAGCTCTGCTTTATAGCACAGAGAAGGAAAAATAAAGCTGAATTTTCAGATTTGGGCCCTAAGCTAGATCCCCAGTGGAGAATAAGTGAAGGGTGATGACGTGAGCAACAACCAGATGATGACATGTCTTTTACTGTCCATTAAAGTAGTTCTACGTTTTTAAAGCACAAAAAAAAAAAATCATTTGCTGCAGTTATTCGTACAAATAATCACTCTGGTGTATTGCTGTCATACACTATTATACATTTCAATCTTCAGTGCATTAAAGACATACATCTTCATTTTTTCTTTAAAAGTAATTTATGGCTACACTAAGTAGTTGATACATTCCTGCCAAATAAAAATTGGAAAGAACATTTTCCCCCAAAAAATTTTAGAGGTTGTCTTCCAACAGATAATCAAGAAGGGAGTAACCTGTTCTACTCCCACAATCCCTGTGGTTTATCAGTATGGGTTTTTGAAATTAATCCAAGTTCCAAAAAAATTTTTTGCAAGATCTTTTACAGTTAAGAGACACACCTGTGTCTCTTCCATTCCATGGACGTTGAGGCTATTTTTGCCCCAGCAGCCAAAAACAAGAGGTGTTAAAGGCTTCAACATCCCCCTTAAAACTGCAGAGCTTTAATCCGACCACCACCATTCCCACCACTCATTTTTATAAGATCCTCCTGACCCTAGCAATCCAAAGTCCTGAGCGTGACCATCCCCAAACACCACACTACCCTTTAGTAAGAAAAGAAAGTGATTCAACATGAGACTTAGTTCTGGCTCATGTGGGGATTAGAGGAGAGCCTTCCCAGCTGGGGTGTTCCTTTCTTTTCTCCAAATCATAAGATTTCCAGAGTACAAACAATACCCATCAAACACTTACCTCATTAACCCAACATGAATGAGGGGCAGAGAAAGCTTAAGGTTTTCACTTTTTCTTTTCCTCATCCTTTAGGACAAAGTACTGTATTTTGGTAGACCTGAGATCAAGAGTAGAAAGCTAAAAGAAGTCAGAATTCAATTTAATATAAAAATTGATTTTCACACGAAGAATTGTTCAGAAGTGCAATGGACTGCCATGACACAGGAGAAGCAGCATGTTTAAAAGTTAAAAACTGGTGCGGCTTCATAGTGAAGCAGACTCATGGTTTTGAGACCCAGATCTTAGAGGCCTAAAGTCACAACAAATCACGACTTAAATCTCACTTTCCGTCTTTCTAAAATGGGAAGAACTACCACAACAGCCCTGGACCAGGTACTCTTCTAAGCTCCTTATATGCACTAACTCATTTAACTCTAAAAGGTAGGTACTATTACATTGCACGTTCTACCAGTGAGGAAACTGAGGCACAGAGAGGTCAAATAACTTGCCCAAGGTCACACAGCAAACAAATATAGAGCTGAGATTCACACTCTGACAGTCTTGCTCCAGAATCCAGAGCCCTACTGCACAGTTCCTATCTCATAGAGTTATTATGAGGATTAAATAATGTATGTAGTACATGAACAGGTATTTGGTCACTCAGGAAAACGGTAGCTGCTTGTGATGGTTAATGTCACATGTCAACTTGGCTAGGCTATGATTCTCAGTGATTTGGCAGACAGTATGTAAACATCTCCCATTTTGTGTTCTGACATGAGCAACCAATCGGTTGAAAGGGGAGTTTCCTTGGGGGTGTGGCATGTCTGCAATATATAAATGGATGTTATGGCAAAGCTTGCTCTCTCTCCCAACGCTACACTCTTCTCGTTGCCTAACCTCTGGTCTTGTAAGCCTGCAGCACTCTTCGGCCTGCCACTTAACTTGCAGATTTTGTATTCCCCAGCCCCTGAAACCCTCTGAGCCAGCAGAGACCTGAAGATTTTGGGTTCGTCAGCCCCTGTAACCACGTAACCCAGCAAAGGTGTACAGCCTGCCGCCTGACCCAAGGATTTGGGACCTTCCAGCCTCCACAACTGCGTGAGCTATTTCCTTGAAGTAAATCTCTCTATATATATTTATATATATGTTTCACTTGTTTTGTGCCTCTAGAGAATCCAGACTAAGGGACTGCTATTGTATTTTATTATTACTGATATAATAACAATATTATAGTATATTATACAAATAACCATGTATTTATTATTATTACTATTATCATTAAGCTGCCTAATCCTAGACATTTTCAAGTAGAAGCTGGAAGACTCTCCTGAGTGAATTCTAGGGTTCCTTTTCCATTCTATGATTTTATACCATGGTAGGCCAGACTGGTTCTTTAAACTGTAGAGAGAGAAAAGTTATGATAACTTGCTGTTAGGTGCCGTTGAGTCTATTTCAACTCATAGCAGCACTATGTACAACAGAACGAAATACTGCCTGGTCCTACACCATCCTCACAACCATTGCTATGTTTGAGCCCATTGTTGCAGCCACTGTGTCAATCTATCTCATTGAGGGTCTTCCTATTTTTTGCTGACCCTCTACTTTACCAAGAATGATGTCCTTCTCCAGGAACTGGACCCTCCTGATAACACATTCAAAGTATGTGAGACAAAGTCTCGCCATCCTCGCTACTAAGGAACATTGTAGGTGTACTTCTTCCAAGACAGATTTGTTCATACTTCTGGCAGTCCATGGTCTACTCAATATTCTTTGCCAACACCATAATTCAAAGGTATCAATTCTTCTTCCTTACTCATTGTCCAGCTTTTGCATGCATATGAGGTGACTGAAAATACCATGGCTTTGGTCAGGCGCACCGTAGACCTCAGGTGACATCTTTGTTTTTCAACACTTTAAAGAGGTCTTTGCCTCAGATTTGTCCAATGCAATACGTCCTTCAATTTCTTGACTACTGCTTTTAAGTGCGTTGATAGTGGATCCAAATAAAATGAAATCCCTGACAACTTCAATATTTTCTCTGTTTATCATGCTTACTAGTTTAGTTTTGAGAATTTTTGTTTTCTTTACATTGAGGTGTAAACCATACAGAAGGCTGTGGTCTTTGATCTTCATCAGTAAGTGCTTCAAGTCCTCTTCGCTTTCAACAAGGAAGGTTGTGTCATATGCATAACACAGGTTGCTAATGAGTCTTCCTCCAATCCTGATACCGCGTTCTTCTTTATATAATCCAATTTCTCAGACTGTTTGCTCAGCATACAAATTGAATAAGTATAGTAAAAGGATACAACCCTGACACACACATTTCCTGATTTTAAACTATGCAGTATCCCTTGTTCTATTCAAACAACTAGATCTTGGTCTATGTCAGGTTGCACATGAGCACAATCAAGTGTTCTGGAATTCCCATTATTCACAATGTTATCCATAATTTGTTATGATCCACACAGTCAAATGCCTTTGCATTGTCAATAAAACACAAGTAAACATCTTTCTGGTATTCTCTGCTTTCAGCCATGATCTATCTGACATCCCTTATTCCTCATCCTCTTCTGAATCCGGCTTGAATTTCTGGCAGTTCCTTGTCAATGTACTGCTGCAACTGTTTTTGAATTATCTTCAGCATAATTTTACTTGCATGTGATATCAATGACATTGTTCAATAATTTCTGCATTCTGTTGGATCACCTTTCTTTAGAATGGGCACAAATATGAATCTCTTCCAGTTGGTTGTCCAGGTAGCTGTCTTCCAAATTTCTTGGCATAGATGAGTGAGCACTTTCAGCATTGAATCCGTTTGTTGAAACATCTTAACTGGTATTCCATCAATTCCTGAAGCCTTGTTTTTTGCCAGTGCCTTCAGTGCTGCTTGGACTTCTTTCTTCAATACCATAGATTCTTTGTCATATGCTACCTCCTGAAATGGTTGAATGTCAACCAATTCTCTTTGGTACAGTGACTGTACTCCTTCCATCTTCTTTTGATACTATCTGCATCATTCAACATTTAGCCCATAGAATTCTTCAATATTGCAACTCAAAGCTTGAATTTTTTTCTTCAGTTCTTTCAGCTAGAGAAATGCTGAGTGTGTTCTTTCCTTTTGGTTTTTTAACTCTAGGTCTTTGCACATTTTGTTATACTGTTTTACTTTGTCTTCTGAAGCCACCCTTTGAAATCTTCTGTTCAGCTCTTTTACTTCATCATTTCTTCCATCCTTTTGATAACTTAGGTCTATGTTTTTCTCATAGACCAGACATCTCAAATCACATTAAAAACCAAACAACCAAACCCGGTGCCGTCGAGTTGATCGCAACTCAGAGCAAGCCTATAGGATAAAGTAGAACTGCCCCATGGGGTTTCCAAGGAATAGCTAGTGGATTCAAACTATAGAGCTTTGGGTTAGCAACTGACCTCTTAACCACTGTGTCACCAGGGTTCCTCCAATCACATTACTACCTGGCAAACTTCTAGCCAAAGAGAATGTAGGTAGTTTTGGATATTCTGGAAACTACACTTGTAAGGAGGATAACCACTGAAGGAAGGCTTGACCCATTGTTTACAATTTCAAGATGAAGCTTAAGTTGTCAACACAAACATATGCCGAATTCTACAGTTCCAGTTCTATTTGGAGACTGTCCAATAAAAGGGTTTGAGTTCTTGATTTCTTTCAGGTCTTCCATACTGCAAGAGACAGACATCTCTACAAGCTGCTGTTTCTCTAAAAAAGTCACCAAGGATAGGATCCTAGGAAGCTAGAGAGTAGTATCAGTACAGTACAGTTTCTCCACCAAAATTGCCTATTACAGATTCACTTCTTGGCACACCTTGTACTTTTAAAAATAGTAGCCCAATTTCACAAGCAAGTTGGAACCTACTGATCCTGACTTCTGAAATACTGCATTCCTTCTGTTGCTAGTAATGCTCAAAGTATGTGTCTTAAAATTACTTGTCAAGCTGTCCTTTTAACAGGGCCAATTACTTTCCTCCTGAGACAAAAAAGCCTGAGAACCAGATGCCCTGGAAAATGGGACAATCATTATTTGTGTACCAATAAACTTCAAGTGGTCCCCACTTTCCACATTAACTCCACCCTACCTGTCCCACCCCCTTGGTGATTAGAATTCCAATGCTTTAAAAGCTGTTGGACCAGACAGGTCTATCTTTAAATTTAAAAGAATTTTCATATTATAAAGTTTTTCTCCACAGTGACCATGTAGTTAAATTATCAAAAATTATATTGAGACTCAAAAGTCACTTTATTAATTTTTATCTTGGGCTTGGACATAGGTGATTCACCTAAGCAATACAATTATTTTTTGTATGTTAAAATGTAATTGTCAAAAAATTTGTCTTTTCTCAATTATTAAATTGTGGACTTATTCTCTCTCACAATGTTTAAATTGAAATATTTTAGTAAAATAATTAAATGAATTCATGTTCATGGCAATAATAATTTTAAAGGTTATTCAAAGAGAAAGGGAAAATAGTTAAATTTTCATTTTATTCCTATTTTCTAGTTTCTAATAGTAGAAATCACGATTACGAATTTAAACTGCTTTTCATCACACATGCACATGTGTGCACACACATAAATTACTGGCAACCGACACTCATGGTAACAGAGAAAGCTCAGAAGTGAGCTTTGGTCGGGTTCCGATGGTGCTGCGAAGTCGGTCTTGATATTTTGGCCTAACTCATTTACCTCATAGGATTCAATTTCTTTAAATGTGAAATTAAGGTATTGGATGATTTTATAAGTCTCTTGTAGTTCTACAACGATTCTAGCTATTTTTTATTTTTCTAATAGCTTCTCTTCCTTCCCTAAAGGGATTAATTTCCACTACAAAAGGACTCATTTTCACTTTCTACTGCCTATTGCTTCTCTTTATCTGAGGAGCCATTTCCTAAAAAACACCCCCCAAAAAAGTATGACTAATTCAAGACAGATTTTTCATCTTACAGCATCTGTTCCAGTGGCTTTGATGAGCACATCTGGCAAGCAATCAACTCCTGCCCAATAAATAAATCTTCCTCAAAGCCACTTCGATTTATAATTATATCCCATATTCTCAGGTTTCAAAAGAAAAGGTTATGTGACATATATGTGTATGTGTGTGTGTAATATGTATGCGTGTGTGTATGTGTGTAATATAGAATGTCTCCAGGACTGAAGGGAATATACCTTACCTATGCCTTTTTTCCTTTGCCCAATCCTGAATCACATGTAATCAATAACGGAGAGAGCTATTATAAATGGTTATAATCCAATTAAATCTAGGATTTTAAGGCATATGGGAGGTGAAGAGTATCTTATAACATTTGGCAGCAATGGAAAAAGGAAAGGCAACACCCTAGAGAAGGGAGGTGGCATGAGCGAGCGGGTCTATCTTTCCAGGAAGACTTGAATAACTACATTTTTAGGGGAAACTTTTTAAAGCCAGGGGGATCAAATATCATTTTAAAAAACTGGCCTGGTAGAATATGACTGCTAATGAATAAAATGCTAAAAAAACTTTTAGAAAAACATTTAATTTTTTCCCAGTTTTCTCAAAGGACATAGTAAAAACTGAAAATGTCAGATGTCAAGACTACAAACTGCTATCCTTTTCCTTTTCCATTATTCTTAGGAACTATACTTGAGAATAACAACGTAGGACCAAACCCAGGTTTTAGACACACAGCACTTCTTAAGCAGCAGGATGGGATGAAGAAGAGGCAAAACTGGGTGTAGGTGGTGGCAAGATCTCTAACTGACCAGTTAGTTACTGCCTCTCTCACCCCTCAACTGCTGGCCCAGCTCCCTCTCACGCCCAGCTCCTGAGATAAAGAAGACAGAAGGAAAGAGGATCAAAGAAGTAAGCATGCTGGTGAGACACAAAGATGGTTTGTGGATAATAACAGTTACCACAGTTTCTATGCTAGGTCATCCTCACTTATTATCTTATGAAAGTCTGTCAACATCATTGAAAGGTATGTATATTTATCCCCATTTTACAGATTGGAAAACTGCAGCTCAGGGAGGTTAAAAATCTTGCCTAAAGTTCACACAACATGTAGATAGCTCAGCTGAGATTGGATCCAAGTTGTGCCTATCAGCTTATTTAGCAACCATTCATTAAGGAACTACTGGGAGCCATGTGTTACATTAGACTCCTTGAATATGTGACCTTTCACAACAATCATATGGCAATCAATTATGATTAGTTTCTTCTGCCAAATGACAAAAGTTGAACCCAAAGAGGCTAATTTGTCCAAGGTGGTTCTGCTGGTCAGGGAGAGAGCCAAGATTTAAATCTAGATCATTCCAACTCCAAAATGTGTATTCTTTCCACTATATCATGCTAAAGAAGCCCTGGTGGCACAATGGTTAAACACTTGGCAGCTAACCGGAAGGTTGGCATTAGAACCCAAGCAGTGGCTCCTTGGCAGAAAGACCTGGCAATCTGTTCCCATAAACACTGCAGTCTAGAAAATCCTGTGGGGCAGCTCTATTCTGTCACATGAGGTCACTGTGAACAACAACAACATAGCACACTGCGTTGCTTAAAAAAAAAAAAGATGACAAAATCACAGGATAGAAAGTTTCTGCCTACACAGGATAGGCATAAAAGTGTTGCCTCTGAATTCACCTGCAGTTGTTTTTCCCTTTCACCCTTCTGGAGAGGACTGACACCAGCAAGCTACATTTCTTCAGGAGCCATCATCAGTGCTCATAAGGAAAAAACTAGATGAAGTGATTTCCGCACAGAATGCTATCAGGGTTCCACTTTTATCAAAATCTTTGGGGCCATGGGCCCTTTAAGGAAGAATGGTTTGATCAGCAGCTCCTTACAAAGACTACATTCCAAGAAAATGTCTCAATCTGACACATTTCCAAGTAAGGCGTGTTCATAATTGTTGAGCCAGGAAAAAAAATAATAAAAGTACAGAAATGTGAAAGCTACATCATCTGACTAGCAAGGATGGAAACAAATTCTTACCTGTTCTAATGTAAAGCAGTTGCAAGAGGAACAGATAAATTATGGTTTATTAACACTACTCTAAGGGACCAGAATATTAAGCCCAGAGCTTTTTCTGTTGATACAGTAACTGGAAGCAAAGTCTGTCCACAGAGCTATAAAAACTTTGCGTGCTATATACACAATAAATATTTCCCCTCTTAGAAATATGTATTTCACTTTTGCAATGAATTATGGTCATTTCTTCCCCCAGCAATGGGAAAGAATGCTCTGAAGTACCAATGCTTTTAATAATAGAAGTAGAAAAGCATATTAATTTTAAGTGACTCTAAAAACCCAAAACAATTTTCCAGACATCAATAAGAGATTTTATGCTTCCAGGGAAGCAAAATCCATAAACTGAAAACCTACACTCAGAGGTTACAGAAAGAAAACAGATGGGTGTATTGAAGATTTTACTCAACAGTTCAGAAATCATCAGTTTAAAAGTTTATAATGGGGAAAAACAAAACTAGGGATAAACAGACACGGTTAGTTCCATTCTTATTCAGTGGTGTCCTACAGTCATTTCATTCCAAAAGAAAGAAGAGTATCAGGAAACCACCATGTACAGAAAGGAATAGCAGCAAATGTTGTAGACATTATCTGAGAAGACCAAGTGTTCAACCAACCAAGAAAGGAAGGTTGTTGTTGTTGTTAGTTCTCATCGAGTCAGCTCTGACTTATGGCCACCTTATACCTATCAAAATAAAGTGATGTCTGGTCCTGTGCCATCTTCATGGCTGTTTTTATGTTTGAGTCCATTGTTGTGGTTACTGGAGGTGTTATGGATTGAACTGTGTCCCCCAAGGCTGTCTGTCAACTTGGCTAGGCCATGGTTCCCAGTGTTGTATGGATAGCCTCCATTTCGTGATCTGATGTGGTTTTCCATTGTGTTGTTAATCCTAACCTCTATGATGTTGATGAGGCAGGATTAGAGGCAGTTCTGTTAATGAGATGGAATACAATCTACAGGATTAGGCTGTATCTTGAGGTAATCTCTTTCGAGATATAAAACAGAAGAGCAAGTAGAGAGGAGAGGAACTTCATTACTACACCAATCAAGAAAAGCCAGGAGCAGAGCGCACCCTTTGGAACCAGGGTCCCTGCACTGAGAAGCTCTTAGACCTAGGGAAAGACTGATGACAAGAACTTTCCCCCAGAGGTGACACAGAGAGAAAGGCTGCCCCTGGAGCTGGTGCCCTGGATTGGGACTTCTAGCCTCCTAAACTGTGAGAGAATAAATTTCTCTTTGTTAAAGCCATCCACTTGTGGTATTTCTGTTGTAGCAGCACTAGATAACTAAGACAGGAGGTGACTGCAAATTTCAAGCTAAGCAAGTTCAACAAGCAGATGTGTAAATATCTCCAGATAAAATACTCTGCTCAAAAATAGTAGCATCATATACTAAAACCAGGTAAAGACATCACAAAAAAGAAAATTATAGACCAATCTCCCTCATGAACACAGATGTAAAAATCCTCAACAAAAGTCTAGCTAACAGAATTCAATAATATATCAAAAAAATAAGTCACCATGACCAAGTGATATGCATATGAGGTATGCAAGGATGCTTCAACATTAGAAGAACAATCAATGTAATCCATCACATAAATAAAACAAAAGACAAGAAACACATGATCTTATCAACTGATGTAGAAAAGGCATTTGACAAAGTTTAACACCGATTCATGATAAAAACTCTCAACAAAATAGGAACAGAAGGGAAATTCATCAACATAATTAAGGGCATTTATACAAAGCCAACAGCCAACATCATGCTCAATGGAGTCTGAAAGCATTCCTCTTGAGAATGGGAACCAGACAAGGATGCCCTTTATCACCACTCTTATTCAACATTGTGCTAGAGGTCCTAGCAAGAGGAATTAGGCTAGAAAAAAGAAATAAAGGGCATCCAAATAGGTAAGGAAGAAGTAAAAGTATCTCTATTTGCAGATGGTATGATCTCATATACAGAAAACCCCAAAGAATCCACAAGAAAACTACTGGAACTAATAAAAGATTTCGGCAAAGTATCAGGATACTAGATAAACATACCAAAATCAGCTGGATTCCTCTACACCAACAAAGAGAACTTCGAAGAAGAAATCACCAAATCAATACCATTTATAATAGCCCCCAAGAAGATAAAATACTTGGAATAAATCTAACCAGAGATGTAAAAGACCTATACAAAGAAAACTACAAGACACGACTGCAAGAAACCAAAAGAGACCTACGTAAGTGGAAAAACATACCTTGCTTACGGACAGGAAGACTCAACATTGTGAAAATTTCTACTCTACCCAAAGCAATCTACAGATACCATGCAATCCCAATCCAAATTCCAATGACATTTTTCAATGAGATGGAGAAACAAATCACCAACTTCATATGGAAAGGGAAGAGGCCATGGATAAGTAAAGCATTACTGAAGAAGAACAAAGTGGGAGGCCTGACACTACCTGATTTTAGAACCTATTATACTGCCACAGTAGTCAAAACAGTCTGGTACTGGTACAACAACAGATACATAGACCAGTGGAACAGAATTGAGAATCCAGACATAAATTCATCCACCTATGAGCAGCTGATATTTGACAAAGTCCTAAAGTCCATTAACTGGGGAAAAGACAGTCTGTTTAACAAATGGTGCTGGCATAACCGGATATCCATCTGCCAAAAACTCAAACAAGACCCATACCTCACACTATGCACAAAAACTAACTCAAAATGGATCAAAGACCTAAATATAAAATCGAAAACAATAAAGATCATGGAAGAAAAAATAGGGACAATGCTAGGAGCCCTAATACATGGCATAAACAGAAAACAAACCATAAGTAACAATGCACAAACATCAGAAGAGACACTAGATAACTGGGAGCTCCTAAAAATCAAACACTTATGCTTATCGAGACTTCACCAACAGAGTAAAAAGACAACCTACAGACTGGGAAAAATTTTTTGGCTACCACAAATCCGATCAGCATCTAATCTCTAAAATCTGCAAGATACTGCAAAACTTCAACAACAACAAGACAAATAACCCAATTAAAAAACGGGCAAAGGATATGAACAGGCACTTTGCCAAAGAAGACACTCAGGCAGCTAACAAACACATGAGGAAGAGCTCATGATCATTAGCCATTAGAGAAATGGAAATCAAAACTACAATGAGATACCATCTCGCCCCAACAAGGCTAGCATTAATCCAAAATACAAAAAATAATAAATGTTGGAGGGGTTGTGGAGAGACTGGAACACTAATACACTATTGGGAATGTAAAATTGTACAACCATTTTGGAAATCGATCTGGTGCTTCCTTAAAAAGCTAGAAATAGAAGTACCATACAATCCGGCAATCCCACTCCTTGGAATATATCCTAGAGAAATAAAAGCCATCACATGAATAGATACATGCACACCCATGTTCACTGCAGCACTGTTCACGATAGCAAAAAGATGGAAACCACCTAGATGCCCATCAACGGACAAATAGAAACAAATTATGGTATATTCACACAATGGAATACCACGCAACAATAAAGAACAACAATAAATCCGCACAACATCTCATAACATGGAGGAATCTGGAAGGCATTATGCTGAGTGAAATTAGTCAGTCCCAAAAGGACAAATACGGTATGAAACCACTATTATAAGAACTCAAGAAAAGGTTTAAACAGAAGAAAACATTCTTTGATGGTTACGGGGGTAGGGAGGGAGAGAGAGGGATAATCACTAACTAGATAGTAGATTAAGAGTTATCTTAGGTGAAGGGAAGGACAACACACACTACAAGGGAAGTCAGCACAACTGGACTAAACCAAAAGCTAAGAAGTTTCCTAAATACAACCAAATACTTCGAGGGACAGAGTAGCAGGAACAGGGGTCTGGGGACCATGCTTTCAGGGGACACCTAGGTCAACTGGCATAACAAAGTTTATTAAGAAAATTTCTGCATCCCGTTTTGGTGAGTGGCATATGGGGTCTTAAAAGCTAGTGAGCAGCCATCTAAGATGCATCAACTGGTCCCAACCGACTTGGAGTAAAGGAGAATGAAGAACACCAAAGACACAAGGAAAGTATTAGCCCAAGAGACAGAAAGAGCCACATAAACCAGAGACTCCGTCAGCCTGAGACCAGAAGAAATAGATGGTGCCTGGCTACCACCAATGACCACCCTGACAGGGAATACAACAGACAGTCCCTGACAGAGCAGGGTGGGATGCAGAACTCAAATTCTAGTAAAAAGATCAGACTTAATGGTCTGACTGAGACTGGAGGGATCCTGGAAGACATGGCCCCTGGACTCTCTGTTAGCCCAGAACTGAAACAATTCCCAAAGACAAAAAAATGATACTCGTGAAGAAAGTGCTTCTTAGCTCAAGCAGATGTATGAGACTAAATGGCAGCTCCTGTCTGGAGGTGAGATGAGAAGGGGAAAAGGGACAGAAGCTTGTTGAATAGACACGGGAAACCCAGGGTGGAAAGGAGGAATGTACTGTCACATTATAGGGAGAGCAACTAGGTGTCACATAACAATGTGCATATAAATTTTTGTATGAGAAACTAACCTGAATTGTAAACTTTCACTTAAAGCACAATAAAAACAAACAAACCAAAAAACAGCAGCATCAGAAATAACCACCATGATCATGGAACCAGTCCAGAGACACTGAACTGAAATGAGCTGGTACCTCACCAGGGATATTGCCCTTGCAGATCCAGTGACCAGGAAAGGAAATGTAACCACAGTTTTTGGTTTTATAGAATAATATGTATATACCTATAATAATTTAAACACTGATTACTGATTTAACCGAAAATAATGGTAAGACCACGAAGAGAAGATGGGGTAATTCTGATGCTGAAGAGAGAAAGCTTCGGCTATCAGAGCAAGACATGGATATATAAGAGATTATTTTAAAAGTACTCTTTTATAAGCATATTATTCAGTAATATAATTAGTAGAAGAAACAGTTGAGGGAATCTATAGTGGTTGCCTCTTGAACAACCGAAAGCATTATGGGAATCTTTTTTTTTTTTTTGTTTTTTTTTTTTTTTTTTTTATTGTACTTCAGGTGAAGGCTTACAGAACAAATAGTTTCTCATGAAACAGTAGTACACACATTGTTCTATGACAGTGGTTAACCACCCCACAACATGTCAACCCTCTAACTTCTCAACCTTTTTTTTTGGTGAAAATACACATAGCCAAAGATACACCATTTCAAAAATTTCTACATGCACAGTTCAGTGACA
>NW_004443973.1:15803793-15885274 GCF_000243295.1 Trichechus manatus latirostris
TTTGCCCATTTTTTAATAGGATTATTTGTCTTTTTGTTGTAGAGGTGTTGGATTTTCTTGTAGATTATGGAGATTAGACCTTTGTCTGACTTGTACTGCCCAAAAATTTTTTCCCAGTCTATAGGTTCTCTTTATACTCTTTTGGTGAAGTCTTTTGAGGAGCATAGGTGCTTGATTTTTAGAAGATCCCAGTTATCTAGCTTATCTATTGGGTTTTTGCGTTGATGGTTATGGTTTGTATCCTGTTAGCATTATGGGAATCTTGATAGTAGCTAAACTAAAAAAAAAAGAAAAAAGTTTAAAGGCCATTTGGGAACAACTGGGGAAGTTTTAATATGGACTAGTTATGAAATATTATAGGATTATTAATTTTGTATGTGATCATAGTATTGTGGTTATGTAGGAGGAGAACAGTTTTACTCTTAGGAGATGTGTGCTGAAGTTATTTAGGGGTGAAGTGTCATGATAACTACAAGTTACTTTCAAATGATTCAGGAAAAACATATATATCAGCATATATATGCATGTGTGTGTGAATGTGTGTACAACACACATACACACAGAATGTAAATGTAGCAAAATGTTAATTGTTTAATATATGTGGAGGGAATGGGTAGTTATTACACTATTCTTTCAATGTTTCCATATGTTCAAAATTTTAAAGAAAAGACTAGAAAATATAGTTTTTTTATTACAGGTAAGCCCTTCTGTTCTATAATTTTTCTTAGCCATGCACACGTATTACTTTAAAAAAAAAAAAAGAAAAAAGATCTTTTTACTATTCCCCCCAAAATTCTCTTTAGCTAGCTAAGAAACATGTTACTTATAATTCTATTTTTTTTTAATTCATGTAAGACTTAAGTTTCAAATTTCACATTCCCTTCATGTTGTTTTATCAGCAAAGTATCTTCTAACCATCCTATGTGTTCTGTTAATTGAATATAAAGTTAAAAACACTGTCTAAATCCCTTAGGAATCCATAACACGGACTAAAAAAAAATGTTTCTTTGAATATGTATATCAGGCTCCAGGCTTTTCTTCAGTAAGTCCACTATGCAGAAATCTTACATATTTTGAATAGAAAAAACCTTCTCTATCTGCATTTGAAAAATATTGAAATTAGAAGAAATGTTTATATAAATTACTTGAATCTACTGAAGGACAAGTCTGCTGGTGAAACAGGTGTCTTTCTTTTTTACTATCCAACAACATGCATAAAACATAAAGCAGATTTTAAACTTTCTTTTTACCGATATAAATGCTGTTTTACCAAATAATATAAAATTTTACGTACTCACCTATATTAACATATTAAATATAACTTATTGTCATGGATTGAATTGTGTCACCCAAAAATATGTATCAATGTGGCTATGCTATGATTCCCAGTATTGTGTGGCTGTCCTCCATTTTGTGATTGTAATTTTATGTTAAATAGGATTAGGGAGCGATTGTACCACCCTTAGGTCACAACCATGATCCAATGTAAAGGGAGTTTCCCTGTGGTGTGGCCTGCACCACCTTTTATCTTACAAGACATAAGAGGAAAGGGAAGCAAGCAGAGAGTTGGGGACCTCATACCACCAAGAAAGCACTGCTGGGAGCAGAGTGCGTCCTTTGGAGCCGGGGTCCCCGCGTGGAGAAGCTTCTAGCCCAGGGGAGGATTCATGAGAAGGCCAACAGAGAGAGAAAGCCTTCCCCTGGAGGTGACGCCCTGAATTTGGACTTTTAGCCTACTAGACTCTGAGAAAATAAATTACTCTTTGTTGAAGCCATCAACTTGTGGTATTTCTATTATAGCAGCAGTAGGTAACTAAGACACTTATTTTCTCCTTGTGATCATATTTTTTGGGTCATGTTGCTATTGTTACTCTCTTTCAACACATAAGGAAACAAAGGGATAAGCAGTATTGAAATTAAAACAATAAATACCTCCTAACCACAGCTGTCTTTTGAATGAAACCTCCAAAGCAGAGTTTTCATTAAACTACATCAGTATATCTGAGTGCTCTACAAATGCTAAGATTCAGAATCTGTTATTACGATCTCACCCACCTTTTAGAATATATCTAGACCACAGAAGCTAGACCTTAGAGATTTCTTAATACAACATTCTCATTTGTAGATGAAGAAGCTGAGAATCAGAGCATGAGATTCTCCCAGAGTCATAGCTACTTCATGATGGTGCCAGAACCAGAACACAAGTCTAGTCACCACTCTCCACCCTAAATGTTACTGTCCTCCTTAAATTACTTATAAGCAATGTCCAAAACTAAAACTAGACATCATTTTTATATAGAGATGGGAAGAAAAAAAAAAAAAAAAAACCTGTGGCTGTCAAGTTGATTCCAACTCATAGCTAGCCTACAGGACAGAGCAGAACTGCCCCATAGGGTTTCCAAGGAACGGCTGGTGGATGCAAACTGCTGGCCTTTCGGTTAGCAGCCACGCTCTTAACTGCTATGCCACCAGGGCTCCATATAGGGATACAGATGTTAAAACTGTAAATAAAAGATTAGAATATTAAATCCAATAGTACAGAAAAAGAATAATGCTCTTTAACCAATTAAGGTTTATTTGAGGAATGAGGGAACCCTTCAACATTAACAGACCTATTGTTTTCAATATGGGGACTAAAGAACATTCATAAAAATATGGGTGGAAAGTGTTATAAATACATGGATGTGTTCAAAAATGAAAATGGTTGTCTTACTGGGAGAGAATGAAGACAAAAAGAGAGACTCATTTGTTAATTGCATCAGAAGCAGCAAAGTGGGAGCCGACTACCTCAGAGTCACTTTAAGTGTATGAATGCTGAGAGTCACCTGGATTCAGAGCTTTTCAATGGCCACAACAGGGCCTTCTGTTCCTGATGCAATCCCCAGCGACTGGGGCTGTTGCTCCCAATCTCGGTATTGTTACATCCTGATGTGTCTCACTCAGTTGTCATTTACTCTGTAAATAGTGTGCCAGAGGAGACCTGACTATTCTTAGAACCAGTTGCTGAGTCGATTCTGACTCATGGTAACCCCATGTACTGTAGAGTAGAACTGTGCTCTATAGGGTGTTCAGTGGTTGTGACTTTTAGGATGCAGATCACTGGGAGTTTCTTCCAAGGTGCCTCTGGGTGGGTTCGAATCACCATCCTTTCAGTTAGTAGTCGAATGCTTAACCATTTGTGCAACTCTGACTCGTACTGAATAATTCCCAGGCCATATCATTTAATGTGAAATAAAGGTGTATACCTAGGACCTAAAGTTATTCCTTACTCCATATACTTAGCAAGAGTGAACTGAAGTAAACCTCACTTTAAGTAGAATTCAGTTCCTCTAGTATCTGATGTGGAGCTTTTAAATAAATGCACTTGTCTTAAATGCTTTAAAACATTGCAAACCATTGTTAATTTTTTCAAAGTAATTCACAAAATTAAAATGAAGAAATTACTAATCCATTGCTTTTCTCTGAAGCTCTGATAATTGGATAAGTGTTTAATTGACATGCTTCAGTTTCCACGATGATGAGCTAATTATAAAAAAGAAAACTGTACAGCAAATAAAAGACATTCCTTTAGATTTCGGCTTTTAAAATGCTAATTTAGACATTCAAGTGAGAGAGACACCATTGGCACCTACTTAATTTTATCACCTATATAAACTATCATAATATGCTCACCAACAAGTACAGAATCAACCTATCCACCAGCATTTATTATACAAGTATAATGTACCCAACCCAGTTTACCCTTTTTTGGAGTGAGAGGAGAGGGAAACAGGGGCTACATAATTGCCCATCACTATCATAAGGTCTGGAGCCCTGCTGGCACAGTGGTTAAGTGCTTGGCTGCTAGCTAACCGAAAGGTCTGCAGCTCAAACCTACCAGCCACTCCATGAATGTGGCAGTCTACTTCCGTAAAGTTGATACAAGCAAAAGAGAAATGAATTGTATTGACTTACTTTTTCCATCATCATCATCGCTATCATCTTGGCTAATCTTTAAAGATGTGCCAAACAATTTGTTTTACATGCATCCTCACAACAACCTAGGATGTAGCCTTGGAAACCCTCTGGGGCAGTTCTACTCTGTCCTATAGGGTCACCATGAGTTGGAATCTACTCGATGGCAACAGGTATCATAAGGTCTGATCTGTAACAAAAACACAAAACAAAAATAATTGCATGCTAAATGACAATGGTGAGTGTAAGGGCAACCAGCAATTGAGAGAGGAAAAGCTCATAGTCAAAACATGGATGAGATGGAACTGGCAGAGAAGACTGAGGAATTTCCAAGTGGGAGGATGCACATGAGCCATACAGAGGCAGAAATGAGTACAACTGCAGTGTAGGAGACAGGAGTTGGCCCTGAATGGGCAGGTTTACAGGATGCTGTGGATATATGGCTGGACAGGTGAAATTACAGCCACTTGGATCCAATGCTAAGCATCTGGGAAGTCTTACTGATTTTCAGGATGGGATATGACCTGATGAAACTAGGATTTAAGAAAGACTAATACGATACAACTTCCCGAGGGCTCTCCATGTCACTCATTATAAAATCAAAGTGCAACAGTGGCCTACAAAGTACTGTAGACATCTGTTCCTTCTCTGACCTCCTTTGTACTTCTTTAACCCACCTGCCTTTTCAGTTGTACTGGCCTCCTTACTAAGTCTCACACATGGCAGCCACACTCCTGTCTCAGGGCTCTTGCACGTGGAGTTCCCTCAATCTGAGATGCTCCTCCCAGATATCCTCATGGCTCACTCTCTCCTCCGTTAGGTCTTCACTCCAAATTCACCTTCCTTCTGAGTGAACTTTTCTTCACCATCTCATTGTAAACTGCAAACCCCCTACCAGTCTGGTACTTCTTACCCCTATTCCTCTTCCCTGCCTTTTTTTTTTTTGTCCCCTCTCTCCCTCCTTGACACCAACACCACCAAACATACGTATTTCTTTACTTATTCACTATCTTCTTCTCATTTGAATGTTAAGCTCCTGACAGCAGGATTTTTTTTTTTTTTTTTTTTTTTTTTGCCTGCTTTGAATACTCAGTGCTTACAACAGTGCCTGGCATATAATAAGAATTCGATAAATATTTGTTGAATGAACTATTACTGTTACATAATTACTAGTCTTCATCTTTTCCTGAACACTCCTGCATGAGTGTTGAACACTCCTGCATGAGTGTTGTCATTAACTGTCATCAAGTCAGACCCTGATTCATGGCGACACCGCGCACAATAGAACCAAATGCTGCCTGGCCCTGTGCCATCCCTGTGATCAGCTGCAGATCAAACTGAGGTTTTCATTGGCTGATTCTCAGAAGTAGATCACCAGGCCTTTCTTCCTAGTCCATCTTAGTCTGGAAGCTCTTCTGAAACCTGTTCAGCATCGTAGCAACACACAAGCCTCCACTGACAGATAGGTGGTAGCTGGGTACAAGGTGCAGTGGCCAGGAATTAAACCCAGGTGTCCTGCAGGGAAGGCGAGAATTCTACCACTGAACCACTAGGACTGAGTACTATAAAAAATAATATCTTATTTGCAGTACTTTCAGGTTTACAGAAAATTTTTAGATATTTCCCAGAAGTCCTATGACAACCTTGTGAGTAGGCAGGGTAAGCTGCATTACTACATTCTGTAGATAAGAAAATCGATAAATAAAGTGATGTGCCCGCTATCAATTCAACACACGCTTATGGAGATGAACTCTGCGTAGGTAGTGTCCCAGTCAGTAGGGATAATGTGATGAACCCAACAGACAAGGTCTCCCTCTCATGGGGTCCAACGGCTCTCCTGTCATTTTAGTCTTAAACCCAGAGCACCTCCTACCATCTCACTATGCTAGTATCTCATATAAGACAATCTCTACTCTAGCAAAAATCTTTAGTTATTTTATGTATAATGTCTTAGTATTTCATGGTGCTGTTCTGCAAGGAACATCATGACATCCAACTCTTCTGCCAACCATATAATTTTAAAAACCACTAGGCTAATATACCAATATCTCTGCACACTTTTCAAACAATAAGATCATCCACTGCAGAAAGACACTGGAAACAACCTAAGTGTCCTTTGGTAGGAGATTTATTAAATAAATGCAATACTAAGCAACTGGTGTAAAGACTGTAGAAGGTTTGTGTGCACAGCCTCTAAGATACATTATAAATGAGAAGCGCAAGGTTCAGACCAGTCCATATAGTGTTAATAAAGTGGAGGGAGGAAATTGTGTATATGTTTGAAAATGCAAAAAAAGGTACCTACGGAAGGATACACATAAAAAGCGGCTGCCTCCAGGGAGACAAACTTGATGATGTGGGGATAGGACAGGGATGGAGAATCAAGTTTCGCTGAGTATCTTTTGTTCCTTTTGAATTTTTATAGCAGGTGAACGTAAATAAGTTAAATAAAATAACCAACGTACCTGATGAGTACAGAAGGGCAAAATAAAAATGCAAACAATAATGCCCCACAAATGATCATAAGACAGATTAAGACACTGTATGTGAAAACACATTGGAAACTACACAACAATCTGCACATACTAGTCATAATTGCTTTGGATAAAGAAGTACTTTTTAATTTCCTAAGTTTCAAATTTCAGTGCTCTAGACATAGTGCCCTAACGCAAAAATACCATTAGATGGTCTAAGGGTCTAAGACTCATAGGTGCAAGACTTTCAAGGACTGGCCCTCTAGTCTTCCCAGGAGGTTTTATTTGTTTTGTTTATCTTATTTTGTTTTGTTGTCTTTGCTGTTTGTTTAAAGAGGTATGTTTTTCCGACTGCTCTGACAGGGATCACAACAGAAGGTCCTGGACAGAGCTGGAGGAAAATGTAGAACAAAATTCAAACTAAAAAAAAAAGATCAGATTTACTCGTCTGACAGAGACTGGAGAAACCCTGAAAGCATGACCCCCGGACACCCTTTTAATTCAGTACTGAAGTCACTCCTGAGGTTCACCCTTCAGCCAAAGATCAGACAGGCCTGTAAAACAAACAATAACATACATAGTTCAACCATGTATACGAGACTAAATGGGTACACCAGCCCAGGGGCAAAAACAAGAAGGCAGGAGGGGACAGGAAAGATGGACAAATGGAAACGAGGAACCCAAGGTCGAGAAAGGAAGAGTGTTGACATGTCGTAGGGTTGGCAACCAATGTCACAGAACAATATGTGTATCACTGTTTGATGAGAAACTAATTTCCTCTGCAAACTTTCGTGCAAAGCACAATAAAATAAAATAATTTGTAAAATAAAAAGCTCTATTTTAAAAAAAGAGAGAGCTATGCTTTTGCTACTACATAGAGACCTTGAAACAAAGGCTGAAGATCGCAGACCTAAGTACAGACACAGTCTGAAAGAGAAGAACCTAATTATACATATTTGCAACTCTCACCAGCTTTCTGACCCCTGTTGAGTAAGAAGCGCTTGAAAATTAAAAACCCAGGTTTCAATTTTAAATTTAAAAAAGTTTTTTTTTTTTTTTTTTTTGCCTTGAAGTAGGACACTTTAACTTTGATGGAACATTGTACAGCTTTGGTAGAGAGGGGTAGGGAAGAAAGGGTGTTTTTGGTTTGGTTTGGTTTTTTTTACATATTCCTCTCACTACTTTTACTGTTCTGTGAATAAAATGTTAGAATAGGTTTTGACTAAAATGTAATTCAGAAATCTGGGAGTTAGACTGAAGCAAATGTAAGGCTGCACTTCTTGGTTCGTTTGCTCCAAATGAGGACATTTTATTCATGACAGTTCCGTCATCCCATGCGCCAAACTGTCTGTCACAGCAGCAGTCTAGCCTAAGCAATGGGTTAGGATATTCCAGGAGAAGGTAGTTTGCAAATGCATCTTCCACCCAGCTCACTGGAGATGCCTGATAAAAACCCATTCATTCTTTCATTTAACAAACATGGAGCAACTACTGTATTTTATTTAACAAACATGTACACGCACTATGTGTCACATACATGTTCTAATTTAAATATTTATTTAATTCTCATAATAATCCAAAGCGATAGATATCATCTTTGTCTTCATGTTACAGATAAGGAAACTGAGGCCCAGAGATGTTGAATAAACTTGTTCTATGTCAAAGACCTATTAAGTGCAGGAGTTGGGATTTTAACTCCAGCAGTCTGACAACAGTTAGTTCAGGCTCTTAACCACTGTGCTATACAGAAGGCACAAAGCTAAACACTATGAATGCAGCAGGGAGCAAGAGAAACTCCAGTTCTGCACTCTTAGAGACTACTTTCTAGCCAGGAGGGATTGGTAAAGAACAAGATTATATATACATCCATTTAGTTACAATGGCCAAAATGCCATATGGGAGAAGTGGTGGGATACTGCAAAACAGAAGCGTAAAGGATGATAGAGTATCTGGGTGGTACAAACAGTTAAGGCTTCAGTTGCTAACCTAAAGGTTGGAGGTTCAAGTCCACCCAGAGGCACTTCAGAAGCAAGGCCTTTGGTAAAGAGCTAATCTTCCTTTTGATCTGCTTCCAAAAAATCAGAGACTGAAAACCCTATAGAACACAGTTGTACTCTGACATACGTGGGGTTGCCATGAGTCAGATTTAACTCAATGGCAACTGGTTGATTGGTTGGTTGGTTGGTAAAGGATGATAGAAACCTTCACCGAGCTCTCATCGATTCCTCACAAAACCCTGGAAACTAACTGTCCTAGTTTCCTAGGGCTGATGTAAGAGAAATAACCACAAGCAGGTGGCTTTAACAAACAAATCTTCTATCTTCTCACCATTTAGGAGGTTAGAAGTCTGAAATCAGGGCACCACATCTAGGGGAAGGCTCTCTCTGTCCACTCTGGGGGAAAATTCTTAGCTTCTCCTGCGTTCTTCTTATTATTCCCTGGAGATCTCCACCTGGCATCTATCTTTACCCCATTCATGCTCGTTTGTTGCTTCTATGCCTAATCTGCTCTTTTATATCTCAAAAGTGGTTGGCTTAAAACATACCCTACACTGATGTATCCTCATTAACATAACAAGAACACCCTATTTCCAAATGGTGTTACATCCACAAGAACAGGGGTTAGGATTTACAACACATATTTTGGGGAGATACGATTCAATCTATAACAGTAACTAACAATACTTCCATTGTAGGGATGAAGCCGTTCTGGCTCAGAGAGAAAAGGTGAAGGGCAAAGGTAGAATCCACCCTTAGTTTGAACAATCCCGATACCAGGATGGCTGTTAGAAACAAACTAGTTTACTTTCTTCTAGATCCCTTTCACATGTTGTGCTCTTTTTGCATTACACTAATTTGAATCTCTTCTGTATGCTACATTACGAAAGGTTTAAGTGTTTATCATAGGGTGTCTTGTCAAAGGCGGTAGGCTTTCACTTTGACAACAGGTCAAGTCAGATAATAGGTCATGTAATACCAAGTACTCTGCCGACAATAGGACTGTAATATGTGTTGATTGATTGTATTTATCTAACTCTGATTCCTGTCATTGTTGATCTGCAGCTAATCAGGGCTACCCTAACCTGGTAGCTAAGCAGTTAAAGTGTTAAGGAAATAAGAGGCATAGGCATAAACATGTACCTCGTGACTTCCTACTTCATACCAGAAGCCACGCTAGGTGTTTTCACAAGTTACCTTATTTAAATGACCATAAGAGATCAGATGTTTCAGATAAGATGGATCTGATAGGCTGTTGGGGCTGATTTGAAAACAAACCATCCTTCATTTTTAAAACTATTATTAAAAAAATGGAATGCAACGTAAACACAACTGCAGTAGAATAGAAATTTTGCAACCATTAAAAATTATGTACATGTGTTTTTAACATATGGGGAAATACTTAAGTTCTAATTATATCTTCAGAGAGAAAAACAGATACAGTATAAGCTCATTTATGGAATAATACACATATTTGTACATATAAAACATTTCTGGAAATATATAAAGGGATATTTTTCACTAGGGAGTAAAACTGAGAAGACAGAGAAGAGACAATGTTAACATTTATTTTATACCCTGCAACAGTTTCTTACACAAAATTTTTAAAAATTAAAACAAAATTACATTTATGAAGAATTTTCAAATGATGTGTAAAACTAGTGAAAATGTTCAGGCATTTACTGACAGGACAGAATTTTTTAAATACAGAATAATTTCAATTATGTCCCTACCCCAATAGAAGAAACTAGAAAATTCCTGGCACACTATTAACAATACTCACCCTTTGGGGGATAGGTTTTACATTATATACTTTCATATTATTTGAAATATTTACAATAAGCATTTAACACTTTCATGATTTAAAAAAAATAAAATAAAAAGATTAAAAAAGAAAAATAAATAGCACAGAAAAAGTAAACTATTTTAAGTGGTAGAATTCAAAAAGTTATTTTAGCCACATTCTAAAAGCAAATATAAAGAAGCCAAGACTGTCACTGTAAAATAAATGAGTTAAAAGTTAACATGAAAAGACTATCTTCTTGCTGAAACCCAGCGAAATGTAGGCTCAAAGGCCTAATTCAAGGAAGGTGAGATCATAACTTGATTTTAAATACCTTTGGCCTAATCCTCTTTCCCTCCTTATAATCTTCGTTTGCTACTTGTGTTAGCCCTGCTTTGTTTCAAACAACCATTTCAAAAGAGAAGGTGAGTGGCAATTAGCTGGAATCAAGTCATATACTCCATCTTCGGTTTAATTAACAATTACCTGCAGACTATAATGGTCTTCACTCACCTTTTTGGCACCATTTGCTCCCATAACTTTCGATTTTCGTCTTAGAAAACCTTACCTGCCTCTTAAAGGATTAATATGAACTGCATTTACAAAACAGTGAAAGGAAGGAAATTGCTGTTTTAAGTTAGCCTAAAACTAAAGTGTCATTTGTTAGCAAAATACTGATTTTCTTTGCAAGCTCTTTTGGAATATAAATTGGCGTCATGTTTACTATCATCAGGCATTCTCCCCTTTGGAGTGTAGAAGTTCTTTGCAAAACAGAAACAAATGGAAAGCAGGTGGAGTAAGTTTACTAGAGCCTATGTCTCTCATTGTTTGCAACTAAAATCTCTGGACAAAATAAAAAGCAACTGCATGAGGACTCTGAAAAGTAAACAAGAAAAGGTGTATTGTGGAGGGGAGTCAAAACTTAAAAAAGTGACCGACAAGGAGGTATGTTCCTCTGTTTTTTGTTTTGTTTTCAGGCAGCTTTGTCCTGAGAGTGAGATCTAGTCATAGAGTTCCACAGTAGATCAGTAGTACAGCAGCATAGACAGCCAAAGCTTCCAATGAAACCCTGTCCAGAAGAACCTGAAAAAAAGGGCCTTTGCAGTCCAAAGAACATGGGGGAGAATCACAGAGAGGAAGAAGATGAAGAAGGGAAGTCTCTAATTCTGTACATGAACCATCACAATTTCGGGCCTCACCCAGAGCAATGCATGCATGGAACAGACCCAAAGCACTATAACAAAGACTTTGAGAACTGCAGTAACATTGAAACCATCATATTACCCAAGTACTAGACTAACTCTTGAGTGGCAATGCATGGGACAGATGCAAAGCAAAAGCTTCTGTGATGGTTAAGATTGTGTCTCAACTTGGCTGGGTCATGATTCTCAGTGTTTTGGCAGTCGTACAATGTTGTGATAACTTCCCTGTTGAGATTTGATATGTGATCACCCTCATGATGGGATCTGCTGTGAGTGAGTAGCCAATCAGTTGAAAGGGAGTTTCCTCGGGCGTGTGGTCTGCACCCGAACATAAGCGGATGTTCTGGCTTTTGCCTACTCTGGATCCTGCAGCTGGCTCCTGTTCATCTGACTGCTGGTTCTTGGGATTTTAGCTAGCAGTTTATCTGTGGCCTTGCCTGCCAGTCTTGGGATTTGTCAATCTTCACAGCCTGTGAGCAAGAGCCCTGCTGTCTGACCTACCAACCTTGGGTTCAAAAGTTCATTACTCATGTCACTGAAATGCCAGGAGAAAAAGATTGGTGGAGGAAAAAAAAAATTTGAAGAAATAATAACCAAAAGTTTCCCAACTGATAAAAGACATAAGCTTACAGACGCAAGAAGCTCATAAACTCCAAACAGGATAAGCTCAAAGAAAACCACACCTAGATACTTCATAATCAACTGCTTAAAACTAAAGATAAAAAAAAAAAGACAGAAGCTAGAGAAAAATTACACATTACACATAGGGGAACAACAATTTGAATAACTGAAATCACAAGAGGCCAAAAGACAATGAAACAACATTTTTAAAGCAATGGAAGAAAAGAACTGCCAGCCTAGAATTCTATGTCAACTTATAATATCTTCAAGAATTAAGGTTAAATAATGGAATTTTTAGATGAATTAAAGCTAAGAGAATTCATTTTCAGCAGACCTACTCTAAAAGAAATGATAAAGGAAGTGCTTCAGGCTGAAAGGAAATGATACCAGTAAGAAACCTGGATCTTCATAAATTAAGGAAAAACAATGGAAATGATAAATATCTGGATAAATACAAAAGGCTGTTTTCCCTAAATTCTTTCAAATGCATACAAGTGTTGAAAGCAAAAATTATAGCACTGTTTCATGAGGTATATGTAGGCATAATATATATGACAATTAAAAGATAAAGGTGAATAGGGAAAGATAAAGTGACCTATATGGTTTTAGACTTCTACATTTTCGCTGAAGTAGTACAATAGTAACTCTAAGCAGACCACGAAAGGTTAAGTACAGATATTGTAATCCCCAGAATAACCATCAAAACATTTTTTTTTCAAAGACATATAGCCAAAAACTCAATAGAAATAAAATGGAATACAAAAAAGATCCAAGCAATCCACAAGAAAAGAAGAAGGGAAGGGTGGGACAAATAACAGAAGGGAATACATAGAAAACAAATAATAAAATGGTGTATCTAAATGAAATCATGTTAATAATTACATGAAATATAAATGGTCCAAACATGACCATCAAAAGTTAGAAATGGTCAGAATTTTTCGAAAAATAAGAACCAACTATATGCTGCCTACAAGAAACTCAATTTAAGTACAAAGACCTAGATATATTAAAGGTAAAATAAAAGCTTGAAAAATATATATTATGCATATAATAATCAAAAGAAATATGAAGTGACTATATTAATGTCAACCAATTTCTGATTCTTGCCTCTTCCAACATTCAAACCCTCTATATTATATATCTATATTATATTTATATAAAGAGGCCATTCTCTCACTAGTCATAAAAACTTTTCCAGAGCTGTGTCAATGCAGTATGGAATATACCCATATCCTGCTACCCTTCATGAACTTACCACTTACAATAGACAACATTAATGCATCAGTTCCTTAATTAATTTTAAAAAAAGAATATTATCAAATATGAAAGGGAAATTAGGGGAACAATTCCATTTACAATAGCACCTAAGAGAATAAAATACCTACGGATAAATCCAATAAGCGACGTGGAGGACTTATATAATGAAAACTATAAAACACTGCTGAAAGAGATTAAAGAAGATTTAAATAAATGGAAAGATGTTCCGTGTTCATGAATTGGAAGACTTAATATAGTTAAGATGTCAATACTACCCAAAGCAATCTATAGATTTAATGCAATCTCCATGAAAATTCTAACAGCTTTCTTTACAGAAACAGAAAAACTAATTCTCAACTTTATATGGGATGGCAAGAGGCCCCAAATAGCTAAAGCAATGTTGAAAGAGAAGAACAAAGTAGGAGGGCTCACACTTCCTTATTTTAAAACATACTATACAGCTATAGAAATCAAAACAGTCTAGTATTGGTATAACAATAGACACATAGACCAATAGAATAGAACTGAGAATCCAGAAATAAACTTACACATTTAGGGTCAGCAGATTTTTGACAAGGGTGCTAAGTCCATTTAACGGGGAAAGAAGAGTCTCTTCAATAAATGGTGTTAAAAATTGGATTTCCACATGCAGAAAAATGAAACAGGACCCATACCTCATACCATACACAAAAATAAATTCAAAATGGAGTAAGGAACTAAATGTGCAAACTAAAACCATAAAATTCTTTGAAGAAAATTCAGGGGCAACACTATCAGGCTTTGCTTTTAACAATGGATTATATAATAACAAAAGCACAAACAGCAAAAGACAAAATAAATAAATGGGACCTCATAAAAATTAAAAACTTGTTCATCAAAAGACTTAACAAAAAAGTGAAAAGACAAGCTACTGACTGGGAGGATATCTTCAGCAACCATATATCTGATAAGAATCTAATAACCAAAACATATATAAAACTTTGACACCTTAACCACAAAAAGAAAATAACTCAATCATAAAATGGGCAAAGGACTTGAATAGACATTTCACCAAAGAGGACATTCAAATGGCTACTAGACATATGAAAGGATGCTCAGGGTCATTAGCTATCAGAGAGATGCAAATCAAAGCCACAATGAGATATCATTTCACTCCCACTGGGATGGCTAAGATAAAAATAACAAATGTTGGCGAGGATTTGGGGAAATTGGAAACCTTATCCATTGCTGGCGGGAATGCAAAATTGTAGAGCCATCATGGAAAACAGTGTAGCGGATCCTCAAATAACTAAAAATAGTTAACCCAGCAATTCCATGCCTAGTATATACCCAAAATACTTGAAAGCAGAGACTCAAAAAGAGACTTGTACACTAATGTTTAATGCAGCTCTATTCACAATAGCCAAAAGGTAGAAACAACCTAAATGCCCATCAACAGATAAATAGATAAACAAAATGTGGTACATACATACAATGGAACACTACTCAGCCAGTAGGAGAAACGAAACCTTGATACATGCTACAGTATGAATGGAACTTGAAGACATTATGCTGAGTGAAATAAGCCAATCACAAATGGACAAATATCATATGACCTCATTTATATAAAAAGACAAGAAAAGGCAAATGTACAGAGACCAGAGTTTATCAGTGGTTACCAGGGACAGGAGGTGGGGGGAAAGAGGGGTTAACGGTGATGGAAAAATCACACTGATTAAGAGTAGGGTTGCACAGCCAATTATTTTAATTGTTGTTAATAAGTTGTACACCTGCAAAATGTTGAATTGGTAAAAGCTGTATGATAGATATATATACAACAATGACAAGGAAATAGTTGCTAGAGAGGCTGCTTATGTACAACCAAACACCTCATGGGCTTTGGTTCCTTGGTTTGGAGGTTTACGGTCATGGTTTCATGGGACATTCCAGTTAATTGGCCTAATACCGTGTTTAGTACTTCTGTTCCATCTCCTATTTCATTGTGTAGTGCCTAGGGTCTTAAAAGCTTGCAAGCTGCCACCCAAGGCACAACTGTTCTCTATTCACCTGGAGCAACAAAGGAAAAAGGAGAGTCAGGAATAAGAGGAGGATGTGGAATGTGTGGCTGATTGCCTCCATGAACAACTGCCTCCTTTGCCATGTGACCAGAACTGGATGGTGCCCAGCTACCATTACTGAACACTTTGATCAAAGATTCTACAAAAGAATCCTGATCAAAAGGGGGAAAATGCAGAACAGAATTTCAAATTTTTATGGACTCCAGACTTTCTGGAGCCATGGAGGGTGGCTGAACCCCTGAAACCGTCACCCTGAGATAATCTTTAAACCTTAAACCAAAAATATCCTCTAAAGTCATCTTAAAATTGAACAGCAGTTTAGATTAACTAGTAAAAAAGGTCTGCCTTGAGCATTATGCTCTTTTGAGAACTATCTATATGGAATCAAACTGACAACAGCAACTCAACAGATTAGATAGAAACCTTAGGGGGCAGTAAGTTTATGTTAATGAGGGAGGAATGACTCAGAAAGGGAAGGTGAGAATGGTTGCACAACTCAAAGAATGTAATCAATATCACTAAATCGTACATGTAGAAACTTTAGAATTGGTGTATGTTTTGCTATGGATATTCTCAACAATAACAAAGTAAATAAATTTAGGGAAAAATAAGAATATTAGAAAATAGACCTCAAGTATCTAATGTTTGAAAAAGGCATTAAGTTCCATATGTAGATGGAGGATTTTATGGGCTTTAGGAATGGCAAGGGATTCTCAGTATTCTCAGTAAAAGTTACAGTTTAGGTGGTTTAGAGAATAATGTTGATAAAGAGAAAATTCTTACAAGCAGCCTGAGTTAAAAAAAAAAACAAACAAAACATAAGCAACAAAATGTAGATTTTGAGTAAGTACTCCTAAAGCAAACATAAGGTTCTGTAGTACAGATAAGTCTTTTCTAATTTTATTAGACTTATTAGGATTAGCAACAGTATTAAATGGTTAATACCTATCACTGTATCTTGCATTATAACGACTTCACACCTGATAGCTGTCCTTCCAATCAATAGTTTGTACCCAGACATTCTCAGTATGAAATCATAGCCTTCCTAGCACCATACTTCCCCTCTATTAGTAATTTTTTAAGTTGGTAGGAAGAAGAAAAAACAAGAAAAAGATGAGGCAGGGAGTGAAAACTTCCGCAATGGAAATTCATTAATTGCCTAAAACACATAGGTCAGGATCTTCAACGCAAAGTTGTCTATTGTAATTAAAGCTAAAGGAGTATGTGACTTGGAAAAAAATATAAAATATAGAGAAGAGCCAAGAACTGAATGCTGCAGTATATGTAGACTGTCACTGCCCTCTCTGTGTGTTTTAACATGTATTTTGTGACTTAATTTCCCAAAACAAATCTCTGTTATAGGCAGGAAGAGTTTTATTTCTATTTATAAACGAGGCAACAGACAGACAAAAAGTAATTTGTCTATATAGGTGCCCCTCACTTTAATGATTCCTGGAAACTGCATTGAAAAGTAAAATGTGTGGAATTGAATTCATTTACTACAATAGATTTGACTTTGGCAATGAAAGCTAGTGAGGAATACATGGGTAAAGAAAAGGAGAAGTGAAACGCCGGTCCTTCCTTTCACTATATCACAAAGAATATTTGGAGAAGTGGATGCTAGCTACACATACAAGTAGGGACTGTCAGGAGTCATGGGTGTAAATAATTATCTGTATATAAGGAGGATATACAGGGAGAGAGAGTCAAAGCAATTGCTAATGATTTTACCATTAAAAAATGGAGTGTGTCCCTCAGGACCTAGTTTTTTATAATGAAGTCTTAGATATGACACCTAAACCATGAGCAACAAAAGACAAAATAGATAAAATAAACTTTGTCAAAATTTAAAACTTTGGTGCATAAAAGGATTTCATCAAGAAAGTGAAAAGTCAGCCTATAGAAAATATTTGGAAATCATATATCTGATAAGGGTTTAATATTAAAACTATATAAAGAAATCCTACAGCTCAACAACAAAAAGACAACCTAATCAAAAAATGGACAAATCACTTGAATAGACATTTCTCCAAAGAAGATATACAAATGGCCAATAAGCACATGAAAAGATGCTCAACACCGTTAGTCCTAGGGAAATGCAAATCAAACCACCATGAGATACCACTTCACAACCACCACAATGGCTACTATCAGAAAAACTGAAAACAACAAGTGTTGGTAAGGATATGGAGAAGTTGAAGCCCTCATCCACTACTGGCAGGAATATAGAATGGGGCAGCCACTGTGGAGAACAGTCTGCAATTCCTCAAAAAGTTAAACACAGAATTACCATGAGACCCAGCAATTCCTCTCCTAGATATACACCAAAAGTTTTGAAAGCAGAGACTCAAACAGACACTTGTATACCAATGTTCACTGCAACATTATTCACAATAGTCAAAAGGTGGAAACAACCTAAGTGCTCATCAACAGATGAATGGATAAACAGTGTTATATACATGCAATGGCATTTATTCAGCCTACTATTCATCCATAAATAGAAATGAAGCTCTGATATATGCTACAAAATGGATGAACCTTGAAAACATTATACTGAGCGAAATAAGTCAGACACAAAAGGACAAATATTATATGATCACATTACACGAGATATCTATAATAGGCAAATACACAGAGACCAAAGTTTATCAGTGGTTACCAGGGCTAGGAGGAAAGGAAAATGGGGAGTTATTGCTTAAGGGGTACTTAGTTTCTGTTTAGGGTGATGAAAAACATTTGTAAATGGATAGTAGTGATGGCAGCACACCAAGGTGAATGTAATTAATGTCACTAAATGGTACACTTAAAAATAGCAAATGTGTTATACATATTTTACCATAACAATTTTTTTTAAAGAAAGAATAAAAGTATGTCACTGTTTTTGTTTTTGCTTATGGGTCAAGATTTTTAAACGGCACCAAAGGATATTTTAATTTCCTCCAATTTCATCAGCTAACATTGTTTTATAAGGCAAATAGCTGGAATAGAAACCATCTAATGAGAGCCTGCCTATCATTTTCTACACCTTCTTTTCGCATTAACTTCCAATACGCCAAGTTACTCATTTGTTTATTTTCATAAAGAAAATACAACCCATTCCATTGTGAGCCATCAAGAAGTATTATTTCAACCCCCAAGGATTTATCTGTGGAAAACAGCTCTCTCATCACATCCCCTTAAAGGTGGTGTCGGGGAAGCTTTTGATGACTCTTCATACGGCTAGAAGTACCAACATATCAGCCTTAAATGTTGAATGCCTCAACGAGATAAATTTTCGGTGAAGAGACACTAATGTCTTTGTTCTTACCCGAAAAGGGAAAGAAAAAAAAATCCATATAGACTTACCTTGAAGAATAGATGAATGCAAATTCTCCCCCAAACCACCATCAACAAGTGGTTAAGCAGTTCAGCTGTTAAGGAGCAGGAGTGCTCAGTTCAGGAAGATTTATGATTATGTGTCTGCAAAGGTACATATCACCTTACTAGTCTGGTTAAAGTATACAGTTTTTTTTTTTCCTTGCTTCTTAAGATTCGTAAAAATCCTAGTACTAAAAACAACAGCACTTTGGTTGTGTTAAAGGACATGCAGAATTTTTTCCTGGCAGTGCTTTTAAAAAGCAGGAACTTTTACCTTTGAACACAGTGGTATGATATTTCAAATGCACAAAAATATTCTAGATGAGTGGTTTTCAAAACATGACTCCCAGACCAGGGGCATCAAATCATCTGAGAATTTGTTAGAAATACAATTCTCAGGCTCCACCCCAGACCTACCAAATCAGAAACTCTGGGAGTCTGACCCAGCAATCTGTTCTAACAAGCTCTTCCAATGATACTGATGCCCACTCAAGTTTGAGAGCCACTGTTGTAGATGTTTATGACTATGAGAGCAAGCCTTATCTTCCTTCTCAAAGTGACTGGGCCCAATTGTTTAGTGAAGTCAGCCTCTGGGCGCTCCTCATGCTTATAATACTAATTCTGTTCTCGATCCTTGCCTCCCTACCATGCAAAGGTAGGGCCTTCATGTGTTCCTCTATGTCAGGAGGAAGACTTAACATCCAGCACCAACTCTGAACCAATATGTGAAGAAATCTGCTTTCCAAGTGAAATAAAATCAAAGGCTTCTTCCAAAAGGGTCTAGGCTTTCTTAATAATAATCATAATACTTACATCTTATACTGGATAACAATTTTCAGTTTACAAAGCACCTTCAGATACATTATCTAATTTAGCTGCCACAATAACCCTGTGAGGCAGATAATGTCCCCATTTTGCAGACAAGGAAGCTGAAACTCAGAGAACGCTGAATAACCAGCGACCAGTCCAAGATCAGACAACTGGTAAATGTGCAGAGCCTGCACTCTTCACCGCAAATACTGTGCTCTAAACAGCCTGCATAAAAGAAACAGCTGTGTGATCCTGGATGAATTATTGAACCTCTATAAGCCTCATTTCCTCATCTATAAAACAGAAGTAAAAGTAGGACCTACTTTCTATAGTTTATGTGAGGATTAAATGAGACAATTCATGTGAAGCTCCCAGAACAGGGCCTATCACATAGTATGACTGTAATAAATGTTAGTCGTAATTACTGACACATCGGCACCACTACAGCTGTTACAACACTACAGCCACCTACTACTGTTCCAGAGAACTGGGGATTTTTTTAACCTATTACTATTTTCCTTTACTCCTGTAGTCAGACTTCTTGTATTGCCCAGACCACCATAAGTTGAGTGTTTATGCAACAGACATGATCCCATCACCTGTTGGGCTATGACAGACTTTACAATAGATTAAACCATCAAAAAACTTCACAACAGACATATTTTAGTAGCAGCTATTCTAATCACCATTTTTCTTTTTATTTCAATTTAAAGATAGGCTCTTTCAAAGACAAAGTGAATAGTTATGTCAAATGCACACAGCCTCGGTCCAGAGAGCTTTTTGAAATTCAAGGAAAACAAAGAGCTTAAATAAGGCAGACAAATTGAAAAGTGGCTTCAGCTCCATCCCACTAAATGGATTAAAGATAGTCTGAGTCTCCAGTTGTACAAATGAGAAACAGACACTTTTCTCAGAGCAAATCCTTCAAGATATATGCCTGATTATAACCCTTTGAAGTTGGTACCGCTGAAATCAGATTTTTGGCATGAATTATGCACTTCCAGCAGAATAAAAGGAAGACCACTCAGAACATGACTCACGGTACATGAGAAAGATAAAGGCACAGCTTGTCCTGTGCCTTTCCTGGGAAGACAAAATTCCTGCACTAGGTGAGAAGCTTGGCACAGGCATGTGGTAGGGGGTTACTCCAGCTTCTGTGGGTGCAGCAACAAAGCCCACACACGCTAATGACTGCAACAACTGCACAGAGGTAATCACTTGTGTCTTTGAGTGGCTCTGCCACACTGATTTCCAAGTCCATTGATCTAGTCAGCCATACTGATTATTTAAATCCAGTCAGCAAATGGAAAATTAACATTCATTTTAAATCATTTCAATCAAATCAAAATAAACCCAACAAAAACTATTCTGGTTTCTGGTTAAGGTTCGCCCATCATCATCATTCAATATTCTCCAAGTTCAAACTCAAAACCTCATGTAATTTTTTCCCTAAAACACTGATTCAGATTTAAATGTTCTCATTTGTTTTAGCATTTAAAAGCTTCAACTATGAATTCTACAAATCAAAAATTCTCATATTTATTAGATTTCTAAGGCCTCCATAACAGAATTTTTGAGTGCCTTTGAGATTTTTTTTAAAGAGTCATCTAAGCTTAATAAAAAATTCAACCTAGGCTTAAAGCATTGTTTTCTAAAGGGAAATAACTTCTAAACCAAAACTACTTTCGCATCAAATGTATTCATGCTAGTACTATTTTAAATTCATCAAGACCCAAGAGGATAATAGATGTTCATATTTACATACGAATGGCTTATTAGGTCAATAAGTAAACCCATATTTGGGGGAAAGAAACTGGTTCTTTCAACTTGGCCATGATCTCAATGTGTTCTTCCTTAATTTACATAACAGATTAAGCATTTTTTTCTCAATACTAAAGTCAAAAGTAAAATTACTTTGTAAGATTTTGAGGCAAAGTTCTAGGAGTTGGAGTGGTATGGAATTCTAACAGGCCGGTTTCAGACCCGCAGATAACAAGGATGGTTCAGGAAGTACCTTCCCATAACTTTATTCATGCCATTCATTGTTTACACCTAGAAACCCCACCCAGCTACAGCTGATCTGGCCTACCTTCTGAGCAAAGGCAAAAATCTGTTCAACTGCAAAGTCAGCTTGCTGCTGATGGCTTGCAACTATCCCTCTTTCAAACCACAATTTACTTCAGGACAGGATCAACATGTGCATAGTGCAGGCATCTGCTCAACATCTCCTGAAGTGATGTTTCATTCCTGGATGCTTTTTGCTACACACCACAGGTGAACCTGAACTTCTAACCATAAATTTGCTTTTGCCCATGATATGTGTTTTGGCCTTGTTCTTGTCTTTCTGACATGGAATCCATAGCCTACTCAGGACTTCTATCCAGTTACTTACATCCCTCCAAACTGGCTTCTCGGAGGGTGCCGACACTTTCACTTTTATTTTAACTTGGATGTATGTCTGTTCTGTTAACTTTCCCCAGTCCTAGTTTATCACCCTAAATGTAGTGGTCCACACTTCAAAATCACACAGTTGAAGCTGTGCTTGTCAGAGGAGATTACCTGGCTCTGAAATATACTCAGAGCAAGCGCAAAATCTCAGAAGTGTTTCTGTGTCTCCAAGCTCATGCGTCCCTTATCCTACACTTGGCTGAGGTCCCAGATATCAGTTCTCAGGCACATGGGTGGCTTTGGATATGTACCTACGGAAATATCATTTTAAAAGGTAAATAAAAAACACGGAACTGGGAGTTAACACATCTGTTTTCTAGTTCTAACTCTGTCACTAATTGTGTGATCTTGGGTAAGTCATTAACCCTCAAGATTTGTTTTCTCATCTGTAAAATTACAGAATTTTATAATCACAAAGGTCTCTTCCAGCTATGAAATTCTATTATTGTATTCTGCAAAGTAACTGTCAAATGAACTCCCAGACAGGTTTAAATGCTTAACAAATTTTCTATCTTTTTTTTCTTCTTATGTTATTTCTCCCCTCCATTCGATGGACAATTGAAACTCGATTATGCACTCTAAGGCAAAGACATTGGAGAAGATTCCCATCTAACTTTGTACTCTATTAGCATGTGTCAGTGAGTAATTTAGTGTCTCTGTTGAACCCTCTGAAACACTCATCCACATCAATGTCTCTCACAAGTTTAAAGAAGCAAAATATATTTTACCACAATAAAAAAGAAAAAAAATTAATAAAGGAAAGCTATGAAAATTAGCAGATCAATCCAGGAGAGACAACTTCCAATTGGAAGCAGTCCCAGAAAGAGACAACAACAGAGACTATAAAGAAAAATAGAATACAGGAAATTATCAATAATTTAATAATACAAGAAAAATTTCCCTTAACTTGTGATGGCTAAGATTGTATGTTGACTTGGCTAGGCCATGATTCTCAGGGTTTTAGCAGTTGTATAATGTTGTGATCACTTCCCCATTGAAATTTGACATGTGATCACCCCCATGATGGAGTCTGCTGAGTGGTACTGGCAGAGATGGGGCCTGTGGCAGCTTCTCCCACTCAGTTCATCTCTCTGCCTTCTGCCGGTTACTTTCTGCCTACTCGCCTTGCCAAAAACTTTGTTCCAGACTCAGCAGCTGCCTCTTATTGTCTCACCTCCGGTTCTTGGGACCTGAGCTAGCAGCTTACCTGTCGATCTTGGAATTCCTCGATCTTCACAGCCTGTGAGCGGGAGCCCTACTCTCTGACCTGCTGACCTTGGGCTCACTGGCTTCTGCAGCTGTATGAATTGGGAGATGCCTCTACCCTGATCCACAGACTTGGGACATTTTAGCCTCTACAATCGCTGGAGCTGTTTCCTTAACATAACTCTCTCCATATATATACTTATACGCTTTACTGGTTTTGCTTCTCTGGAGAACCCAGCCTAAGACATAACTGCAGGTATGTGTTTCTAGGTTAAAAGAGCCCAACAATTGCAACAGTGAAAAACAAAAAACAAAGCTGATCACATTAACATTTTGAAATATTCTACAGTTTCCAGATGGGAAAAGTGGTCACAACAAAAGATCTGAAATCTAAATAACATCAGACTTTTTCACAGAACCTCAGAACTCCACACAACATAATATAATGGAATAATACCCTTAAAATTTTGAGGGAAAATTATTTCAAACCTAGAAAACATACCCAGCTAAACTGTCAATTGGGTAAGACAGGGGATAATGACATTTTCACACACACAGAAAGCTACTGGAGGGAGCATTCCACTAAAATGACAAAGTAAACATAAAAAGAGGAAGATGTGAGATTCAGGAAACAGGAAATCCAACAAATGAAAAGGGAAAGGGAATTTCCAAGATGAGGGCAAAGGGTAGACTCAGAATAACAGCAGGCTTGCAGGAGAAAAAAAAAAAAAACCAAAACACACACACACAAAACATTTCAGCTATCAGTAAAAGGAGGAAAATGCACTAGAAAGGAGTTTTTGTTTGTTTGTTTTTAAGTGGAACTAATAGATTATCTGGTATGTTTGACTCTTTTCCCCAGAATTCTAGAGTTCTATCAGAAAGTTAGAAAATAATTTAATGGCAGATACACAGAAAACAAACTTATGAAAAATCAGGTACTTGCTAATCCCAGAAAAAGTAAATGTTATTCAAGAAATAAAATATGATCACAGCACACTACACAGATACGAACAATATTTACAGACCATAATAATATCAACATTGAAACCAAACATAAGCAATAATTGTGATGTAAGTATATTGGCAGAGGAGAGGGGAAAAAGCGTGTAGGCAAAGGGGTTGGGTCATAGATAATTAAATCCTCACATTCCTTTATAAAAATTCAAATTCATGTATTTAAAAAAATATAGGGTAAATAGCAGAAGAAATTCCTAAGAGTGAAGAGTGGGTGGGGGAGGGAAAATCAGGTATGGCAAGAGGCTAAGGAAGGAGAATTTTTTTTACAAAATTACTATTATAAGCCTTATGATGCACTGTAGAGACCACTAATCTTTTCTCAGAATCTGTTCTTTCCTTCATTTTAGTAACAGAATCTCATCTTCATTCCCACCAAGTTTTAACAAACCATACAAGTGTTCTGCTAAGGACCTCGTTTCCTGGTCTTCTCTAAAGGCTAAATGTGAGAATCATGTGACTAAGTTCAGCCCAACTGGATCTGAAGAATAGCTATGGGGGCAATTTGCAGGTTATGTCTGTAAAAAGAAGCTACTTGTTTCTACTTTCTCTTCCTCCCTCCCCATAGGCTGTTGTTGTGTGCCAAAGAATCGATTCTGATTCACAGTGACCCTATATTATAAACAGAACTGGTCCACAGGGTTTTCTATAGTGACCCTATATGTCAGACTAAGACTGCCCCGTAAAGTTTTCTAGGCTGTAATCTAGGACTGGAATCAAACTGCCAGGTATTTTCTCCTGTAGAGCAGCTAGGTGGGTTTGAATGGCAGACCTTTCAGTTAGGAGCCAAGTGCTTAACCATAGTGCCACCAGGGCCCTGTCCCCACAGACTAGCTAAAACATTAACTTGCTGCTGGTGTGCCAGCTTTAATAAGGCAAATAAGAACAATACCAGAGGGATAACACAACCTCAGGAAGGAACCTTGACTTTTAATGAAGAGCTACCCATTTGTCCTGGAAAACTTTCCTATTTCTAGAATGTCTGATGAGAAGCATAAACTATTTCCTTTAGGCACTGCATCCTGAGGTTTGTTAAAGCACTTTAGATTGTATCCTAAAATTGTACCATTGAGTTTCAAAACACTAAGCATGTATCCGTTCAATTAATTTTTAAAATTTTCAAGCACCCACTCCTCACTTATTGACATAGTTAGGTTCCAAAGACCAGGTCGTTATGTGAAAATTGGCATTATGAGAAAATGGAGGATGACCACATCGGATCACAAAATGGAGGACGACTACATCATTACATAACCACCAAATTACATTATTATATAAGTGCCAATCTACATCATTACATAACTGCCAAACAACTGAGAATCATGGCCCAGCCAAGTCGACACACAACCTTAACCATCACAGCCAGTGTTACTCTTGTCTTGCACCTTGGTGTTTGTTACTGCCAGATGTATGTCGTTAATATGCAAAATAGTCGTATAGTAGATTTTTTACTATTGTTGTAAATGGGAAATATCAGATAATGAGATAGTCAATAAATGAGGAGTAGGTATATTAGTAGATATCTGGGAAAATTTTTTTAGAGACAAGGACTGAGGAAGCAGTCTTTACAAGTCCAACACAAAACCTAGAAAGCCATAAAGGGAAAACCTTGATTAATCAGGCCATATAAAAATGAAAATCTTCGGTCCAGAAGACAATTAAAAATATTTGCAATATACATGAATACAGTTAATTTCTTTGTTTTTACATAGAGAGCCTTTATAAATCAATAATCTCCCAAAAAAGCATTAAGTAATTCAGAGAAAATTAAATATACATGGCTTTAAAACATAAGAAAGGATACTGAATTTCACTTTTAAAAAGGGCAAATTAAAATGATACCATCTTTCACACAATCAGTAGGCAAACATTTGGGAAGTTCAGTTATATATCGTGTTAGAAACTTTTCTTCAGTCAGTGGGAATATAAACAGGTATAATCCCCTAGCAGAACAACTTGGAAAACCTATCAAAATTCAAATTGCTTAAAAAAAATTCAAATTGAATCTACCTTTGACCCAGCAACTTCACACTCATAAGAATTTGTCCTAAAGTAATTCACATGTAAATAAAAATATATGTACAAAACTAGCCACTGTGATATCACTTTTAATAGCAAATGACTGGAAATGACCTCAGGATATACTAATAGGAGACTGATTAAATAAATTATGTGCGTATGTATACACGTGTGTTAAAATTGTACAAAACCATTTACAAGAACAAAGCTGACTTTTGAGTGTTCCCATAAAAAATCTTTAAGACGTATTAAGTGAATAATGAAGTGCAAAAGAAAATTTATATTTTGTATTAAATAAAATTTATAGAGATACATATAGTTTGGAAATGCAGATAAAAAAATTCCAGAAAACAGTTACAAATGATTGTCTCTGCGGAAGGAGATTTATTTTTCATTGTACACCCTATTTTACTGCTTGGAACTTTCTCACAAAACGTATGTATTGATATTTTTCTTTACCAGCTTCTCTCCCAGGAAATCACACAGGGCAGGGTGATGATAATAGGTGATAAGGAAAAGAGGATTCTAAAGAAGGGTATAGTTAATGCAGTGGCTGGTGGCTGCAATTCCTTTTTCTGTTAAAGAATTGGTTTTGGGGAGATGAGCTAACTTCTTTTACCACTCTTTCATTACTTGACAAACGGGGAAAAAAACAATAAGATACAATGAGAAATCTGTTAAAGTATATAATTTTGAAACCTGTGACATCTACTGCAACCATTTATTTAACAAACATATATCTCATATATTTAAACTCTTCCAACTCACTGCCTTAGGGTTACGTAGCCAACAGGAATGGTGAGTCTGGACTTGCATTCTGAGAAGGTAATTTTACTCCACAGTAACAATTGTCCAGTTTAGAGCCCTGAAGCCACCATGCTGCAAGACCAAACATGACCCACAGAAGGGTAAACACTACCATACCAGGGGCAGGAGCCGAAAATCTTGCAAAATGTTTGTCAGATATAGACGAACCTAATACACTTGACTGATAAGCCAATAAGCTTTGCATTGATTTTATAAAACCCAGAAACATTATTAATTAACAACTACTTAGCTACTTCTTGTAATGGTTTCCCAGTTAAACCCTTGGACACAGAGTCCATGAATAACCACAGAAAATATTGCATATGATCTCCCATTAATTTTTCACTAAAATATCACTTCTAGTCTTATTTTTCATACATCTATAATATGTAGTCATTGAGTGTAAATTTATATTCTTCCTTTATCTTATAATTTTACCAAACCCATAAACAATAAATAAGCTTTCTACAGCTTTGAAGCTATATATTTCAAAAAGAAAAGAAATTACATACAAAATTTCACCATGTAAAATTCATTTTCAAAAGGCTATTTTTAAAAGGCTACCTACAATGTCTTAGTCGAATTCTTAGGAAATATTCATTGAAGTATGTAAGGGTAATGTGTCATGAGATCTGTAATTTTTTTTAATGGTTAAGCCAAAAAAGGGAAAACATGAATATGAGTGTTTATGGTAATTATTCTTTTTTACTTTTTCTACATTTGAACATTTTCATAAAGGTCTAAGAAATTTTAATACATACCATTCTACAGGTATAATAATATAATTTTCCTTTAAACAGAAAGATATGATGAAATAATATGATGACAGGGAGGTGAGTCAGCTGTGCTAAAAAATAATCTAGTTCTAGATTCAAAACGTCTATGCTCTTGATTTAAACTCACTCATGGGAAAAAAAAAGTAATAAAAAAACTCTCATCCATAATTTTGGTTATTTGGTGAATAGAAATGTTTCTACCATCCGAATAGCTTAATTGTAGGTAATTACTCTGATAATAAATTATTAGGAAACCCCTTACAAGGAGAAATATTCCTAATTTAGGATTTCTTGCAGAAGGTAACATTTACTATGCTTATGACTTTTATTTGTTGTAAAAGGATATAACAAAACATTCTCCATTCCTGTTAGCTATATAAGCCTAAGGTAATGAGTTAGAAAGAGCATAAATATATGAGATATATGTTTGTTAAATAAATGGTTTCAATAGATGTTGCAGAGTTCAAAATTATAAACTGGAATGGATTTCTCATTGTATTATATTATTAATATTATTATTCCCATTTCTCAGGTACAGAAAGAATGGCAAAATGTCTTTTCATGGTAAATTTTACTAAATTTGCTTCTTAGCCAGGACCCCAAGCTGATGTTCTTTAAACAAACCATCATGTTAGAACATCTGTTTTCATTAGAGATTAGGACAGTTGGTCAAATTACATTCAAGTGCAGCAGGTTAAGGTAGTGTGGTGAGGACATCAGGAATGGGTTTTCTTACACAATATTGCTGGGAGTATAAACTGGTATAATTTTTCTTGAAAGTCTTTGACAGAATTTATTAAAATTATAACTCTGCACATCCTCTGGCCCAAAAATTCCACTCCTGTCTATCAGAAATCTGTACAAGAGTGATTATTATTATACCATTGTTTCTCATAGCAAAAATCTTAATGTCCATTCATAGAAAAGCAGTTAAATGAACTATGAAACAATCCATACAATGGGATACTACACAACCATATTAAGAAGAATAAAGTAGTTCTACATTCACCAACATGGGAAAATCTTCAAGACATAGTATTAAATGTAAAAAAATAAATAAAATTAAGTTTCCGACCAGTATTTAGAGTATTATCATTCATGTTTTTAACAAACTTTATATTTCTATATGGATATATATGCAGGTAGATGCATTGGAAAAGTTCTGCAAGGAGATAGAGAGAGAGAGAGATGATACAGAGAGATAAAGAGAGAGACAGGGACAGACAGATACACTGTTAACAGAGATTACATCTAAGAAGAAAGTGAGATTGTGGAAACACAGAGAAAATGGAGAATTTTTGCTTTTTTCTGTATTAGGAGTTTCCCAATGAGACTACAGACATATATCACTGGGTAATTTTTTAAATGATTTAAAAGATGAAGGAAGAGGTTTTATAATTTTAAATGTTCAAAATAAAATGTTTGGAATACTGATTGTTTTGTAGCATTATTAATCATTCTAGACACTGAAACATTTATCATAGTTAAAAATCCACAAATTAAAATATACTAGAAGTTAACAAATGATTACTGCTGAGATAATAATGCACCAAAAGATTCTGTCACTCCATCATATACTGTATTATTACATTTCCAAGAAAACCGGAAAGAAAAAACCCAGAAATTCCATTTACAACTAGTGTGAAAAACCCATTATCTCCAACATGGGTAATTTGGAATAATGTTGTTATACCACATCCCTTATAGCTACTTATAAAAGGATCTGGAAAATTTGTATCCCAACACTGTAGTGTTACAGCTATTTGAATGCTGTAAGACTCATATGAAGTGGTAATCATAGAACACGGAGTATTTTATCAATAAAACATTATTTCTAAAGAAAACTATCTATCTATTATGTTACAAGTCCAAATCTATAGAAGATTTTTAACAACCTAATTTTAAGGTACTTCTTTGCAAAAATAAACAGAAAGTAATCCAACATTTTCTATGTGTTTTGGATTAAAAGTCATGGGTAGGAACCAGTGCAGCAGCCTATGCATAAAAACTACAAACTAATAAGAAACAGAATGAAAATGAAAAAGAATTACCTGCAGGAACATAGGAAGGTTTCAAACAAAAAATTCAAAGAAATTGCAGGCCATGTGATAACGCTTAATATAAAAAAAGAAGTCAAAGAAGCAATGCTGGGATTCCAAAAAATGATTATGAAACCGCACAAAAAATGTAAACAGATATAGCAGTAAAACAGAAGGGAAAGATTAAAAAAAGATATTAAAGCAACATTACAAGCAATAGAAAACACAATTTCTGTTACAACTCATATTGAGTGAAAAAGTCAAACACATGGTAGCTAGACGTGAGGAAGATCAATAAAACCACATGGGAAAAAATAATATTAAAATGATTATAAAGATGATGGATATGGTAGGCAGACAAAATAAATCTAACATATATATAACTGGTATTCCTCAAGAAGAGAACAAATGGAATAGAAGATATATCCAAAGACACAATAGAAGAACACTTTTCTTAAAAAAAATTCAGACTGAGACACGTTTTAAGGTGAGTACAAAGCACTGCAAGTATTAAGATAATATTTTCCAAATAAGTAGAACACAAATAGACTTAGTGTTCAAAATATATGGTGTTTTCAAGTCTAACCTTATCCCAAACTATGAATCTTCTCAAACAGATATTCTATATTCAAGGGACAGGATACAGAAGCACTTCAACAAACTTACACACTCATCCTCTGCTTCTTAACATCCTTAATTTTTTTCAAAAAAAAAAAAAAAGATGTAAAGACACTTCTTTTTTTGGTCTCTTTACTAATTCTCATCCTTAGAACATTCTCTTTAGTTTAACAAGGTGGCAAAGAAAATGTGTGTTCTGACTATGGTTCTTTCACTTTGTCACACTGTCACATCCTCACATCCTCTTCTCACTGCTTTATAAATAATTTCTTTAATTTATTAACTTTACAGCAGTCCAATATTAATCAGATTTTGTATATAAGCACACACATATCCAAGCTTGTGCATAAATTTAACATAAATAGAAGAAAGAGGTTTGATGGGTGATGGCAACTGCCTGAGCTTGTGTTTTCCTCCATAAGGAACTAATGATCATAATGAGAATGGTGAGTTTTGTTGCATAGATTAGGAGTTAAATTTGCCTTTCATCTTCACACTGCAAATTACTTTTCCCTGATTTATAAAAATGGGCAAAAACTAATGAGAAGGAGTTTCTGGTGTGCTAGCAATGTTCTGTTACTTGATCTGGGTTTTAATTAGTAAATACATGGGTGTATTCACTTTGTGATAATTCAATAAGCTGTATACTTATGTATGAACTGTATACTACATACAGAATAAAAAAATTACTTTAGAAAATTAAAGCACTTTTCTAAAACACCATAAATAAATAAAAGTCAAAGAATGCTTGTTAAGCAAGTAATGACTGTACATTTGAGTGCTGGGATTTACAGCTAACACCCACTGGGGTATAACGGTAACTTAACCAGGGTTCTACCAAGATGGAATTTTAAGCCAAAATTGGGGTTCTGTGCTCCCTTTGGCTGTATACACATAGCAAAGAGTCAGTCAGTGTCTGTCTCTCTCTGTATGTCTGTCTCTCTCTCTTCACAAATCTAAACACTGGGCCTCAGGACCAGAAAGACTGTGTTTACCTTCGCTTGCAAAGATAACTATAATCTGTCAACTTCCAAAAGGTATTATTATACATTACTCACCTTAGCAGTTCCCATTCAGGGCACCTTCCTGATTCTTTTAGGTTGGCTTTTAAAATAGGGCAGTTAGAAGTTTCTAGCAGTTAAGTGCACCCAATTCAGAAAAGCTTTAGACAATTTGAAAGGCTGAAATTCCTTACATTTGACCACTGAGTAAAGGATTCAGCACTGGATGGAAAACAGAATGGAGACTGACAGAGAAAGGGGCTAACAAGCTTTGGTTCCGCTTTCAGTGCAACATTTCTGTTTCACCCTCAGCTTTGAAGAGGGAGACAACTACTTGCAAAATAATAAAATTCTTTTAAAATTCTGACCTCAACAACCTAATTTTATTTCTTTGTACTTATCAGAAAAAAAAGTCTAAAACCATGAACTTGTTTTTGAAACAGAAAGAACAAACTGATTTATTCCGTATTTTTAAAACACCAAAAAGATTAAATTTGGCAAAAAATTGAGATAAAAGCTCGTATTAACTATCCTTCTAAGTGCACTTGGAGTCGATGGATGGTGCAAATGGTCAACATGCTCGGCTGCTAACCAAAAGTTGGAGGTTCAAGTCCACTCAGAGGCACCTCAGAAGAAAGGCCTGGTGATTTCTACTTCTGAAAAATCAGCCGTTGAAAACCCTATGGAGCACAGTTATACTCTGACACACACAGGGTTGAGTCGAAGCAACTGGTATGGCATGTATATGTGCCCTTGCCCCAAACTCCCTATCACCCTGGGAAATGTGAGTGATAACAAGACAGCTGGAAACCAGGGCTCAGGACCAGGAGGTAAGGGGTCAACCAAGCAAGAGATTCTGTTTACCCAGGCTAAATAGAAGATTCGATGCCTAAGGCATACCTTAGATTTGAAGACAAAACTACGGTCTGAGACAGAGGGAGAGGTAAAGAGAATATGTGGCAGTTCCAGACAAATAGGATACGCAGTTAACAGAATGATAAGCTATGATTCTACACTGGTTACTACTTGCCCTCTGCCCAGTCTTATACTGCTTGACAGTGTGCCAGGTGTGCACAGCCTTGGGTGGGGTGGGGGAGTGGGGCACAGGTGTTAACACTGGGAAGCCTGCTTAGAAACCCACAGGTAAAGCTCGCCTCTGAGGGAGGCAGTGTCAGAGTAGCTGGAATTTCCTCACACCTCTCTCGTTAAACTCTAACATACAGTTCACTGGAATGGTTATTTCGGGAGCCTAGTTCTTTCAAATAAACCGCACGTACCTAGCACTAGCAAAAGTACACTTTACACATTGTAAAACTCAACAAAACTATGAACATAAAATACACGGAAAACCACTTGACTGCCTGATCCCTCCTTGGAAGTAACTGCTGGTTAACCACCACCACCTGCACATCTATTTTTGTGCTGGCCCCAGGCCCCTTACAATTTTGCGAGCAGCCGTTTGAGTGCGGGTGCCTCAAAAACGAGACTGAGCACAAGCTGGGGTGAGAGTGGGAGGAAACAAAAAAGTGTGTGGTCTCCACAACACGGGACAAATATGCTAAGGGGCAATTACCACACCAAGAACTGACCCTGAAGGAGATCTACCCTTGGGAGCTCCAACCCACACTTAATGGGAGCCCTTCTGTCACCTTAACAAAAAGGCATGAAATTGTGATACGCTGACAATAAGGTTCTTTCCACAATCACTCTTTCTAATTCATCCTTACGGGGAGACAGAGTAGTCATTTTTGTGGTAAAAAGGTTTCTCATGGGATTCTAATATAACCTGGCCCTGGTTTAGCAGGGTGAGCAATCAGGTGGCGTGACCAATTGTTCCAGTTTGCCTGGAACTGAGGGGTTTCTGGGGACACAAGACTTTCAGTGCTAAAACTAGGGAAAGTCTCAGGCAAACTGGCGCAAGTTGGTCACCCTACAATGGTACGCATGGGTTCATTCCATAGTGGCCAGGCTCTGCCAGGACCCAAGTGGGTAGCACCAAGGTAAGTCACTTGATTGTGCGGGTTTCAGTGTCCTGATATATAAACGGGAGGTGGATGGAGTATTCTTTTCTCTGCTGGTATTCTCAAAGTGTGGTCTCTCAGGTTATTTGTGCATTAAAATGCTGTCTGGCAGTGACGTTCCAAGAGGAGGTGGGCAGCCATAGGAGCAGTGTGCCGTGGTGGCGAGGAATATTCTATCACTGACATTGGTGCTAACAAAAAGCAGACCGACTTGTAGTCAATTTTATTGCCTTTTAAGTCCTATATGTAACGTATCGCCTTATTACGTGTACCCAGGGCAGACGCTCTACCACACCTCCCACTGTGCTACACCACTCTTGTCTGACACATAATAGATGCATATATTTTCGAATGAATCAGTTTTCAACTACTTTTCTAAGTAGAAAGTCTATGATTCTATTAAAGTATTACAAACTAAAAATAGAGGCAGTTTTGGCAATTTGTTGTTCTACAGCATTGTGGTTTCATCTTTGCTTTACTTCCTCATTTAAAAGCCAACCTATGACAAACGTCATAGCTGATCACCCTTGAGATGTCCTCTTAAAAAAAAAAACCAAACCCATTGTCGGTGAGCCGATTCTGATTCATGGTGACCCATGCATCACAAAGTAGAACTGCCCTATAAGGTTTTCTAGGCTATAATATTTACGGAAGAAGATCACCAGGCCTTTCTTCTGCAGAGCTGCTGGGTGGGTTTGAACCTTTAGGCTAATTGTCAAGCACAAACTATCTACACCACCCAGGGACCACTGTAGATGCCCTCTATCAACGCCTAAAAAATTACTAGGTTTGTTAAATTATTTACCTGGAAAACTATTTGCTGATTATATTTAAAAGTGCAAAGCTGGAGAAGTGTGGCTAGTTAGAAGCAGATGCAACTCCCTTCTGAACTAATTTGGTCGGGCAAGAGAAATCACAACATCTTTTTTCCCTGTTCCATAGCAATGTAAGTTCAAATTTGGGAGTGTGGATTTGCTTCTCTTAAGGGAAAAATAAATAAATTTATTATTCTCAGCTAGTTTGAATACTTGCATTTTCATAAATATGATCCTAATGACACTGAATTATTTTTGTCTTTGAATTAAGACAATCCACTAGACAATCTATAGAAAGAAATCAACAGACATCAGTCACAAGCCTTTCCTTTTTCTGTGAGACTCTTGTTAGAGAAAAATGATCTCTGGACTATCTAAATATTAATGTACAATCTCAGCAAAATGCATTGCATGAATGTAAGATGGGCAAGGCCCGGTTCTGCAGGAATCTGCCAGGGTTTTCTGCCGGAGACAACTGGAAAAAAACAGAATCTTTCTTGAAGGAGAGAAAAAAGCCAGAAGGAGAAAGATAACAGGGAAAGTAAAACTCAAATACTGCACCAACAATCCTGACAGGTGAAAAGCGGGGATTAGAGGAGACAGGGAGAGAAAATTAACTACTCTGTCCTCTAGGGTTGCTATGAGTCGGAATCGACTAGATAGCAACAGGCATCAGGTAATACCCCCCTCACACCTGCCATATACATTCATGGCATGAAAGCAATGCCACTAAAGGGATTTGAAAATCTAATGTAAAGTCTCATTTCTGGAAATCGGGGTTCTGACAAACAGAAAGTGATGGTGTGTGTGTGCCTTGAATAAACCTTAAGAGCAAGTAATCGCGACTCTGATGAGCTAGGCACCGTACTAAACACAATGAACCACAATGCATGCATTTGGGGCAGTTCTACACTGACTGTCACATAGGGTTGCTATGAGTTGGCATCCACTCAATGGCAACAGGATGTACGCATTATCTCATTTAATCAGCATAACAACCCTATGATTTTCAGATGGAAACTGAGCTTGGAGAGGCTAATTTGCTCCTAGACGTGTAGCTAATAAGATGCAGGGCCAAAATTCAGCCCATGTCTCAAATCAATATACACGCCGAATCTGATGTGTGCCATTGCCGGTGGTTGAAGACCCGATCTCTCTCCCTTGAGAGTAAAGGACCAGGGCCAAGAGCCAGGCCAGGTGGGGCCTAAGAGAGGTAGGTTAAGATATCTGCATAAAGCCTGCCTCCACCAAAAGGCAGCTTTAGAAAACTCCTCCCAGTGGAAGGCCCTTTTCCCAGGCTCTCTCCAACAGCACAGAATCCAGACAAGGTGTCCGGATCTAAGTGGTACTCAGCTGCCTGTCACATGTCTAAAATCCTACCACTAGAAATAGTTGCCTGTTGCCAAATACAAAAGGTTTTGGGCTACAAAAAACCCCACCAAACAGTGTTCTGCCACCAAATACACGCAGGTCCCTGGCCTAAAATCACATCATTATTAACAGTTGAGAAGAAAAAGCCATAGAAATATTCTCCTCTCTAAATAGGCACAATGCTGAAGAAATAGGGGCTTCAAGGCTTGTCTAAAACTGAAATATTTACCCTTCAACAGAAAAAGCAAATCTTTCAGTTTTAGGATCTAGTACTTAAGCAGGTCCTACTGCCTCTACAAGCTGTACCTCTCCCCATACAAATCCGTCCCCCCCCCCGCCCCCCACAACACATAAAATCACATTATTTCTCAACTAGGTGCCAAACACTATACTATGGTATCAATTACCTTTTATACAATGTGTATTTTTAAGAACCAGTTTTTGCTGGGTCCCCTGAAATACATTTTTGCAGTTAGTCAGTCCTCCAATTCTACAAAGTAGGTCTATTCTCCATTTTACAAGTGAGGAAACCAAGTTTCAGAGAGTGTGTTGCAAATTGCTGCAGAGCTGATACAGGCAGAGTTTGGATGTAAACCCATGCTCTATACTTTTTGATCTTCCATTCATTTTCCTTATAATTCTAGTTAGGAATATACATGTCTAATTAATTGCAATAAATGAACAAAAGAGTAACATAATTTAAATACACTGTCACCATCAAGTCTACCCATGCACCCAAAGGTATACACAAACCTCCTGACGCACAAAGCCTTTGTATACTCCTAATCTCCATAATGCCTCAATGACTGATTGCTGCTTTCTCAATTTTCCTTCACTCAAGCTATTATGTCCACACTGCCACTCTGCTTAAACCACCAAGTCACTTTATTCTGCTTTGAAATGGTAATCTATGAAGACAAGAATCTACAGAGCCACTTAGACTAGCTGGCAGCTCTTACTCTGATACTTGCCAAACTGGACAAGATTTTAGATGGTTTTCTCAATCCCTTCCCCCCAATCTTAACTCTGTGCTGCTCGTCTTAGGACTTTCCTGGGACTTTAAACGATCTGTGCTAATGATAATAAGGACTTAAGAGAGAGAGTGGGAGAGGGAAGGAAAGAAAATAGAAATCCAATCACAGCTCCCAGACAGTAACAATAGCTTTGTAACCTAAAAACCTCCAAGATTAGATGTGGCATTTATGTAGACACTAGCAAGTCACAAATAAATGGTAGTCCTAGGTCACTGTTTGAAAAACCTCCCTAGTAAAGGAATGTATCGCTTCTACAATTAAAAACCACCAGACTATCTCCTGTTCAATCCTGCCAACAACAACCAATTCAAACAATCCACTTCTGGGATAATAAAACCAACAACAGAAATGGGATGCAAGAGTGGTCCAAAGAAGTCCATTTTGAGGCTAGCAGTGAGGAAAAGAAGATTCTTCTTTAAAGGAAGGGTGGGGGATTTTACTAATCAAATTAAATCAAAACAAAAAAGTGGCCAAATATTATGAATTATAAAGGAAATTATGGAAAGTAGTGCTTTGTACAATGACCAAACATTCATGTAAACTTCAAAAACTGCTGTTCAATAGTATGTACCTGCCAATGCTTGCAATTCGATTACCTTATAATATATGCAGCACTTGAGTAAACGCATCTTCAAGTTTTCAAGCATTTTAAAGTATTTGCTTACAAAATGGTTATAAAATTAAAATGAAAAATGAGCGGGGGGGGACAAATCCGATCTTCTCCCACAGCAAAAAGCTTTCATAGGATATATCTGCGGCCTAGGTTGCTTGCCCTAGTACAATTTTATCCTATTATTCTGGTTTACTTTAAATGGATTTCATACTCACCAGGATGCCTTTACTTTAACGCTAGGGATCCTGTGAAACTGTGAAGCGTGCTTTTCTAAAGACACTTTGCTTTCTTCTTCTATACATGCAAAATTACTATTATTAAATTGCTACATTAACAAATGGGCTTAAAGAAAGCTGTTTGGTTCAAGCGCCTTTCAAAAAAGCTCCAGGATACTTGAGTGGCCCTCCCCTTCCACTCACCCATAACAGATGATTCTGGAAAGAACAGGGGCTCTCCTAGATCCCACACAGACACACACACCCAACACACACACAGTGCTTGATGGAACTGAGGTCAAGGGGACTGGGATGTTTGTTCCTAACTAGAAAAATTTAAGTCTAGAAAAGAAAACCAGTTAATTTCTAGTAAGTTACTTTTAACAAAAAGTTCAGAGGAATACTGTAAAGGAGGTGAGGCTCCACCCCTGAGTTTTCCTTTCTAAAAACCATTCATTCTGGATACCTCAGTCTTCCTCCCAGCTCTCTCTCTGCCTCGCTCTACATAATAAAGTCAGGATATTATCTATCTATCTCATCCTGTTCAATGCATCACTTCCACTACGCAGAATCCAGGGTGCTTCACCCTGGTGACTGTGGTTTATGTTATGGGGGAGAGGAGGGTAGCAGAAAGAAATAAAAGAATGTGAACACACGAACAGAGAAATAGACCAAGACCATTATGCATTAAAAAAAAAAAGTCCAACCACTTTCCTATCAAAAAAGATAAAACTTCATCTCCTCACTTCAATAGGAAAAATGCATGAATTCACAGAAAATGAAATATAAATGACTAATAAATATTTGGAATAAGTTCATCATGAGTAACTTAAAAATATGCATCAAAACAAGTAACATTTTTTTCAACTATCAAAGCAAAGATTTCTCGAAATGATAATAATCTACGTTCTAATAAAGAAGTACAAATGGGTATCAAACATCTTTCCAGACATAAATTTGGCAATTTGTATCTATCAAGAGCAGTAAAATATTTATCCCTTCAGGCTTAAAAATTCCACTTCTAGGAAACATACCTTAGGAAATCATGAGAAATTGAAAGATTTACACACATAAACTGAAAATGGCCAAACGTCCAACAATAACATGGAGACTCGCTAAGTGAATTATGATATACCCATAGTGTAAAATAATGTACAGTCATCAAAAATATTTTTAAATAATTTTAATTAAATGAAAATGTTCAGATTATATTAAATGGGAAAGGCTACATAAAAATCCACATATACAATATGACCTCATGATGTCTGCTTTAAAAAAGGGATCATCAAAATTATAAGGAAATCCTGGTTCTAAATGCCTACTTTGCCATTTTAAGCTATCTAAAGTTAGGTGCTATGAGTCAGAATCAACTCAACAGCAACGGGTTTGGTTTTGGGGTTTAAAGTTAGGTACAGTTCTTTCATCTGCAAAACTGGGGGAAAAAACAGTATCTACCTTACAGGGCTTCAAAAAAAAACCAAACGCACTGCCATCAAGTCAATTCCAACTCATAGCAATCCTATAGGACAGAGTAGAACTGCACCATAGGGTTTCCAAGGAGCAGCTGGTGGAGTCGAACTGCCAACCATTTGGTTAGCAGCCAAACTCTTAACCACTATGCCACCAGGGCTCCTTACAGGGCTTGGGAGATGATTATGTGAACTATGTAAAATAATAAACTCATGTTAGGGACAAAATACTAGCTGTTTCTACTACTTTTTAAATTAAAATAAAAATGTTATTTATTAAAACTGTAGTCATTCGCAATGTTGCTTTTGTTGTTAGCTGCCAACAAGTTGGCCTCCAACTCAAGGCAACCCCATGCACAGAATGACTGGACCTTTGTGATTCATAGGGTTTTCACTGACTGATTTTCAGAAGTACATCTGCAGGCTTTTCTTCCTAGTCTGTCTTAGTCTGGAAACTCTGCCAAAACCTGTTCAGCATCATAGCAACACAGAAGCCTCCACTGACAGATGCGTGGTGGCTGCATCTGAGGTGCACTGGCCAGGAATCAAACCTGGGTCTCCCACATGGAACATGAGAAATCTAACACTGAACCGCCACTGCCTCCACAGTCAAACATAAAACAAATATGTGGTGAGCATCAGGTCATAGCTTCAGACAGTGAACCCTGGACACCCAAATATACATAGTATTACTGATAAGACTACCCCAAAAGGACATTGTGGTAATCAACATTCTGTGTTCAATCATGTCATAGCATAGAGGTTTGAAGTAGTCAGTGAAGATTATGGTGGCAGGAAAGGGTGACAAAAAAAAGCTTATGAAATCATTAAAAAGAGAAAGAAACCAAAGAATCAAAATCATAGGAATAAAAATTCTCAGGGTATCAGTAACATAGATGGAACCTTGCACTACAAGATGCAATCTTGTTTAACTACTTGTTTTTACAAAGGCAAACAAAAAAAAGACCCGAAAAACATTCAGTGACACATCTAATTACTAACAAACAAAATGTGGAACCCTGGTATCCTGACTCAGAAGTGTTTATGAACTGATGGAGAAAAAAAAAAAGATAAAATTTTGAGAATCCTGAGTTTGTAAGAAACATAACCAATAGCTGTAGGAAATCTGGTCCTGCCTGGGTGATGGAGAAAGAAATATAAACGCATGTAATAAACATTTAAAATCTCCAATGTACAGCATGGACCTAGATTCTTGTGCTCACCAACAAGGTTTTATCAGGTGAGGAAAACAGGTGTCGAGAGCCTGAAGAACATGCAGTGATCTCTTACAAGCCATTGAACTGATATGCTGAGGGGAAAAACTCATCTGAAACTCCATTTTCCTCCTACTGCCACTTTCCCTTCCCCATCATAAAAGAGAAACCACTTCTGAAATACCTTGTTGTTGTTGTAGGTGCCGTTGAGTCAGTTCCGACTCATAGCAACCCCATCTTCAACGGAAAAATAGTAAACTCAGGGTGTGAATCCCATTAATCCTAATGACACTAAACCATTTGTGATCGTTTAAAGTTATCTCGCCTGCCTCTCCCATTATTCTAAGGCACTGCCCATTAAGAGTAATGCCATTTGAAGCTGTCTAAAGTTAGTTGCTATGAGTTGGAATTGACTTCACAGCAATGGGTTTGCTTTTGAGGTTTAAAGTTAGGCGCAGTTCTTACTTTCATCTGCAAAACTGGGGGAAAAAATAGTATCTACCTCACAGGGCTTAAAAAAAAAAGAAACCCCATTGCCATCGAGTTGATTCTGACTCATAGAGACCCTATAGAACATAGTAGTAAGCCTGTTATCCACAAACCAACTTATTACAAATAGCTGAAGTATTACAAAACCTTTTGTTTTGCTAGATAAGAAGGTTGTGCTAAAGTTCTGCAAAGAATACCATCCTTTTGATTTTGGATTGTTTTTCAACAAAACATTCACTGAAAACCAATTTTTCTAATCCCAATCAGAAACTGTAGGATGCAATGTATTTGTGTCTGAATCCAACAACTGCCTCTTACACCCGTCTCTAACAAAGCACGTATCCATAGTTTTAATTTGAATCACACCGTTATTTAAAAAGCTAAACTGGCACATTTATAGAGCTTAATATCCAGCCATGATGGCAAGAGAAAAACCATATTTGTAAGCAAGTTGTTCTCAAAACTCCTTCTAAAATATATCGATGATATCTGTCTATCACAAGGTACGTTATATGAACATCCTTCAGTAATGAACCTCACCTGCTACCCCATTGTTTCCTGGCAAACATTCATTCACTCTCTTCTCTCCCCTTTAACCACCAGAACAGACACACCCACACACTCAAAGTTTTCCTAGAGAGCCTCACCCAAGGCTGCTGGCAAGGCAAAAATACTAAGTAAATGCAGAAGAAAAAGCCCACTGTTCAGACTTTGCCCTCTGACACAGCTAAGACGTTGTTCTTTGAAGATTTGGGGGCCACAGATTATTCTTTGGCTGAATGAGCCAGGCAAGACCGTTTGACATCACCCTTCTGAAAGACGACAGTCCTCACATAATTGGACACTTTGAGAGCCAACTTGACAGGAATGAGCTTAATTCTTACCTAGTCATTGCAAGAGTGCCAGGTCTACTCTGGGATCCATCTAAATGAGACCAGAGGAGAGAGTGTACTTGCCTTCTCTGTTGTTGTTGTTAGTTCTTGTCAAGTTGGCACAGACTCATGGCGACCTTACGTATAACAGAACGAAACGTTGCCCTGTCCTGTGCCATCTTCATGATCCTTGGTATGTCTGCGATCAGTGTGGAGGCTACTGTGTCAATCCATCTCATTAAGGGTTTTTGTTTCCACTGCCCCTCTACTTTACTAAACATGATGTCCTAGTTATTCAGGAATATCGTAGCTTTTTGGAGCACAAATGATAACAGCCAGAATGATTCTTTTGACTCAAAGTATGACTGAAAAATGTTACAAACAAACCATTTGCTAGAATACGTCTATGGAAAAAAATTTCTTTATTCTTAGAGGACTTATTTCTGCCTGCAAAGAATGACATTTAACCTGCTACAAAGTTTCATGAGTTAATAATTAGTAAGTTTTCAACTACAGAAACCCACAAGAAACAGGTAATTCGAAGGGTGAAAGCAGGGCTTCAAACCCGGCTTTTCCAGTTCAAATCTCTGCTGAGAAATTCCATTTCTAGCAAGTTCCTAGGCGATGCTAATGCTGAATTAGAATATGCTGAATCATAATCTACATTTCAACAAGATCTCCAGGTTACTCTTATGTATAATAGTTTTTTTATTGTGCTTTAGGTGAAGGTTTACAGAGCATATTAGTTTCTCGTGAAACAATTATTACACATATTGTTTTGTGACATTGGTTGCCAACCCTGTGATGTGTCAACACTCTCCCTTTCTTGACCTTGGGTTCCCCATTTCCATTCATCTAGCTTTCCTGTCCCCTCCTGCCTTCTTGTCCTTGCACCTGAGCTGGTGTGCCCCTTTAGTCTCATATACATGGCTGAACTATGTGTATTATTGTTTGTTTTATAGGCCTGTCTAATCATTGGCTAAAGGATGAACCTCAGAAGTAAGTTCAGTACTGAGTTAAACGGTGTCTGGGGGCCATACTCTTGAGGTTTCTCTAGTCTGTCAGACCAGTAAGTCTGGTCTTTTTTTGTGAGTTTGAATTTTGTTCTACATTTTTCTCCAGCTCCGTCCGGGACCCTCTACTGTGTCAGAGCACTTGGTGGTGGTAGCCAGGGACCATCTAACTATGCTGGACTCAGTCTGGTGGAGGCCATGGTAGTTGTGGTCCATTAGTCCTTTGGACTAATCTTTCCCTTGTGTCTTTGGTTTTCTTCATTCTTACTTGCTCCAGATGGGGTGGGATCAGTAGACGTATCTTAGATGGCCATAACCATCAAAGATTGTTTCTTTCTTTTTCATGGATTTTTAAAATAGTGGTCTCATACAGTATTTGTCCTTTTGTGATTGACTTATTTCACTCAGCATAATGTCCTCCAGATTCATCCATGTTTTCAGTGTATAATAAATCTCGAGAACCACTGCTCTACTAGTGGTTCTCAGAATTGGTCCCTAACCAGCATCGTTAGCATCGCCTGGGAACTTGTTAGAAATGCAACTTCTTAGCAGGGGTTCGAACTGGAACAAACAAGTTCAAACCCCTGGTGATGAACAACCAGGGGCATTTTATCCTGTCAGTCAAGTAATCCCTAGAGTGGCCCTTCCTATCACTACCCAGAGCTAAGTTTAGTATGAAGGCTATGCTAAGAACCATGAAGCCTTGGATTTTTCAGACTCAGCCAAAATACACTGACTTCAGGCTGCTCCATTTTTAACTAGCCATGCTGGGCTCCCATATTGCTGTCCATATGGTGCTATAGCATGGCATATTCTTTCTACCAATGTCTCTACTGTCAACACCCCAACAGTAGGGGCAAAAATAAAAACAATAGGGCTGTTCAACTGGGCAAAGCCCAAACTCAATCAATTCTTTAGTGTTTTTCTTTATAGTGAGAAATACATTAGATTGACAGGAAGACAGAGAAAGTCACAATTTTAGCCTCAACAAGTTCATTACTAACCCCATTTAATAGAAATAACAAACATCTCGACAACCGTGTATCTTGCAGATATATTCCCAGCTTGAAATAAATAACAGTAGAAGCATAAATAATTTCATTTTACAGAAAAGATTCACAATAGGCTTCTTTAAATCATGTTATATATTATAGAATACAGCAAAAAAAAAAAAAAAAAGATGTACACACAACTCACTGAAAGTGAGTCATTACTTATAATAATAATATCGACTAGCACAGTCATATTGATTCAGGCCCTTGATGGATGCTACTGAGATGAAGGCCACAGGTTGGATCCCAGAATATGCCATTTAGATTTGAGAAGCAATATACTGAACTGCTAACTCTGGATCCACCTCTTGTTGTTGTTAGCTACCATCAATTCAGCCACCAGCTCATGGTGACCTTATGCACAATGGAATGAAACATTGCCCCGTCCTGTGCCGTCTCCATGATCGACTGCAGACAGGACTATTGTGATCCATAGGGTTTTCACTGGCTGGTTTTCAGAAGATCACCAGGCCTTTCTTCCTAGTCCATTTTAGCCTGGAAACTCTGCTGAGATCTGCTCAGCGTCATAGCAACACACAAGCCACCAATGACAGACAAGTGGTGGCTGCACATGACGTGCATTGGCCAGAAATCAAACCCAGGTATCACCCATGGAAGGTGAGATTTCTACCACTGAACCAGCACTATACCCCCTGGATCCACCTACACCTTTGGTTTTTCAGAGACTTGAGATTGTGGATGGTTCAAGACAGAGCTGTCGCAGCTGTAGAAGAAACAAAGTAAACACCCTTCCAAAAGTCAGAAGTACCCTCTTTTATGGGCCATATTGGATTATTATTCTGGACATAAATCATAAACTTTTATTTTCTATACAGTCCATTAAAAAGCTTCTACTTGGTCAACAGCCAGGAGGAAACTGACCAACTCTTTACATATCAGTATGAGGACATTTGCTGTGACTGATAGTTGAAAATAGCTGACCCCTTAGTGTAAACTGTAAATCAAATCATGGGATTACGCAAGGGGAAAAAAAAGTGCAGGAAAAGGAAAAATGAACTTCGACTTTTCAAGTATTATGAAAGTTTTTAAATAAAAAAGGCAGAGAATCTAAGAACAAAGCTATCTCCATTCTGTAATAATTTTTTTCTCCCAACCTAATAAACAGCCTGGAATCAGCACAGAGGAACATGTAGCTTTCTATACAGGTCATTTGCTGGCATGTTTTGTGCTTCAAAACATTTACGACGACATATCTCTTTCAAATGCATTTGTTATCTAAATGTGAGGCCGGCTGAAATTTATCAGATGTCATGTGTGTGTGGAGCCCCCACTACGTGTCATCTGTGTGCAATCACAGTCCCTGGGAGTCTGCTTGTCTTTGGAGAGACTGCAAGGTTAGATATAAGTTCATATTTTCTGTAAGTAAACATTAGTTCCAGAAGCAACTCCAAACCTATACACACACCCACTTTTTCACAACGTGCTTCAGCACTCAAGATCAATGACATATCTGTGTTAATTACAATAATTTTAAAATAGGTCTTCAAATCTGTTCTTTTGGGCCCATTGACTTATGCATGTGAACAGCTGATTTAGTTCTCAAGCAAAAACACTGCCACTGAAATATATACCTTTCTTAAACAAAAGATACTTTTTGTTCCCAAGAAGCTTTGGTATGTTGCCATTTCCAGCAACAAATAACACAAAAGACAAATTCTGCCATTCTGAAGAGTGGTTTTAGGCTAACAGAAATAGCAAACAAAACAACAGAGCAAAAGCTTAAGAAACAAAATCAAGGTGAATTAGGGGCGGAGGGAAAGGAGGTGAAGTGAAAAATGGAGTCTAAACTCTACTTTATGATCTAGGAAATTCAGCCTTTACCGATGAATTGGGAGAAGGGAGTAGAGACGAGGTTTTTAGCTGAAAGACAGAAGTGTGTTTGGCTGTCTCCGTTTTGGGTCAATACCACCCACCCGAGAATGCATGGAGGGGAAAACGTTGTGTCTAAGCCTGATTCAATGAGAGTAACACAAGTTTGTGCCTGAGACAATGGAGATACCCGGCCAAATTGAGGAACTATATGACAATTCTTTAAATCAAAAAAGAAAAAGTGTTATGGTATCAAAAAAAAGTATGATTTATTCATAGGAAACAGTTACGAATTCAGTATCACCATTTTGCCGGCTGAGTACCCATCCTGGATACCAAAAACCAAACTCAGCTCGTTGCGGTTGAGTCGATTCCGACTCCTAAACAAACCGCTAATGGCCTGGAGTGCTGGAAACCTACAAACCACTGCACCTATTTCCCAGGTATGTGGACCTGATACTCCATGTCACTGACGGAGACCAAATCACGATCAGAAGCCACGGAGGTCCTGGAGAATTCTCTTGAAGAAGAGTCCCTAACATCCGCGGTCGGGTGAAAATGTCTGGAAGTGTGCGCTGTTCCCCCTCCCTCTGGGCCGCGCGTCCCGAACGTTCCTGGCTGTCAGGTGGGTGGCGGCAAGCCTCGGCTGAGAAACCCTGCCAGGCAGCGCGGTGTGCGGCGCCAGCCAACAGGCGCGAACCCCGCGGAGCGCTGCGCGTCCCGCGACCAGCCGCCGCGCACCTTTGTTCGCCTCCCCTGGCCGCCCGCGAGGAGGAGACAGCCAGGCCAACTTGGCAGTGTAAGGGGCGATCCCCATCGACCTGCAGCCCTTCGCTGGAGCCCCAGAGGAAATCCGTGGGCTAGCCAGACCCTCTGTGGCCCCCAAAAAGCAAGCTGGACTGGGAGGTCAGCAACCCCTTCCTGAACACAAAGGTTGGGAGGTGTGAGCGCAAGTGAAGGTGCTACTAGCTGGCTGGGGGCGGGGGTGCGTGCGCCACAGAGCACGCGAGTGTGCGTGCGTTTTTGTGCGCGCGCGTGGTTGGGGTGTGTGTGTCTGTGTTGTGTGTGTCGTGTGTGTGTGCGTGTGTGTGTGTGTGTGTTTGTGTGTGTAGGGGGGAGGGGAGGAGGCTCTCCAACCCTTCTTACCTCTCGAAGATGAGCCGCACCATGAAGATGCAGAAGGCCAGGGGGAAGGCGAGGTAAAGGTCCTCCGCTTGCGGGAAGGTGGCTTCCTCCGTGTTCTTTAGGTCTGCCCAGGTGACATTGTGCGGGAGCCAAAACCTCTCGTTCCAGAACCAGGCTAAGATCCCTGCCATCTTGCTTTGTCCACTCCTGTCCTGCGGCTCTGGCGGCCCGCTGAGCTCTCCGCCACCCGGGGTGCCCGGGGATGCGCGGCCGGCTAGCCCCCAGGCTCTGCCGCTGCCGCCAGCCGCCGCTGCCACCGCCTGCTCCGCGGCCGCTGCTCTCGAAGGCTCGTTGCAAGCCCCGGTTCTCTCCACCCTCTGGCCGCGCTGAGGAAAAGGGCCGCCTTGCCTGTCACATGGCAGCCCGGGCCTTTCGCCCTGATTGGCTCCACTTCGCGTCAAGCAGCGAGGCACTCGCGGCCAGCTCGCCCACGCCGGGAGGGTAGGGCGCCGCCGCTGCGGTCAGGGCGCAGGGGCTCGGCTCCGGGCTGTGCTGCTGGCCCCTGCGCGCACCGCGATCCAACTCTGCGCTCAGAGCTGCGACCTGGGCCCAGCCCCCCAAATACGTCCTGGTCCTGTCGCTTGCTCGCACATGCTCAGAAAGCCGGCTCCTGCCCCACTAGAGTTTCAGGGCTTTCATCCAGCTTCCCATGCGCCCAGAGGCGTGGGGAGGCAGGTAGGCGCTGGTTCTGAGCTTCGGAACCGCCTCTGCACTAAGAGGGCAGCAAAAGGAGAAGCAGGGGGCGCAAACAGCAAAGGAGGAAGAAGTGGAAGAGAAAGGGTCATCCACACCGGCGTATGGAGAGGCAGAGTTGAAAATAAGGAACTGGGCGGGATGGTTTGGCAAGAGCTGTGGCCTCTGCCTCACGCCTGTCTTTTCCCCCATCTCTGACCATCTGGCCTTGTTATACTACTTCTCGTCACCACAACCAGCTCCCACAGGAAAGAAGGCCTTGTTTTAGGAGATGCTACGTGACATAAGACTTAATTGTCATTTGATAATGATCATGATGAGGTTGATGATAGCAACTGCAGCCTTCTGTAAAACCGCCCCTCTAAACTAGCCTCTCAGAAAATGCCTCCAGTCCACATTTTGGCTTCGCAGATCCTGAGAGAATCTCCACTCTGCTACTTAACAGGTTCATTGTATCTGCCTTTTGAATGTGAAACTTTTAAAGCATTAGGCCTCCGAGGGTTAACCCAGCACCTTCACTCCCACAGTTGATGCAGGAACCATGTGTGATCAGTTCAGTGGCCCATGCAGCCCCTGGCCGCAGAGGATACTGTGTTTTGTTCCTTCTCACAATCATTTATTTTCTTCCTGGTTCTGCCAGTGAGATCTACTGGACCTTTCTAATAGGCATATAAATAGGCTTTCATACACACATACACACACATTTTCTTTACTTTCTCTCCCCCTCCAGCAGCCTCCCTCTTTCCACTCCTTCCCTTTTGCATTAAAGCAAAACTCTAAAAAATTGTTTCTATTTGGTGCTTACAATTTCTCCACCTCATTTTCTTTTGAACTTCCATTTGGGCATTTGCCATCTCCACTGCACTGAAACTGACCAAGGTCACCAATGATCTCCATGCTGCTAAATCAGGGGTGGATTATCCAACAGACAAGGTAAGTACAGTCCTTACCTTGCTTACCAGCTCATCTGTAGTGAACAATTTCACATTTTTTTTATCACATCAAAGATTCTACTTCTAGGTATAGCTGGCATCTGTCTCTCTCCCAACCCCACAGCACCTTCCTATAGAATCAAAGCCTTTTTTCAAATTTACAGTCCCTGACGGACAGATGACCCGGTAAGCACAAGCTTACTTGTGCTTACTTACTAATCTGTAGTGAACTATTTCACATGTTTTTCATATGGTGACAAGCCCATGCTTGTCTTGCTTATTAGGTAATGCACACCTGTGCTAAATCCAAAGGTCATTCTCAACACCTCTACCAGTAGCCTTTAGCCCAGTTGCTCAGTCTCTGCCCCTTGAAACATTTTCTTGTCTTGGCTTCCAGACCACACACTTCTGGTTTTCCTCCTATCTTGTGGCCACTCGTCCCATTCTCCATTCTGGTTACTCCTCACCTTCCTAACCTCTAAAAGTTGGAGTGGCTTAGGAGTCCTTCTTCTGGCATCTTCACTTTTGTATCTGCACTCTTCATTCACTTAGTGATCTCATCCAGTCTGATAACTTTCACTGCCACCTGTGAAGTATAGGTACTCAATAAATTATTTAATTAATGAATTGACACGACCCCAACCTCAAAAAAATCTTCTCTAGGGGAGGAAAAATACTGGATAAGTAATTGTTTTAAATGTTTATATAGCCGCGGTAGACTCTGATGCCGAGAATACTGTGGGCATAAAGAAGGGATTGATCAATTCTGGATGGGGGGGTGGGGGAGAAGGGTTAGGAAGTCTTCACAGGGGAGGTGTTGTTGAAGTGAGTCTTCAGTAATGAGTAAATTTCATCACCCACCACTCCAGGCTGTGTGGCTAGCTGCTCAGTATTACTGATGACCCTCCAGGAAGATGCCTTAGTACCAGTTGCAATCTCGTAGGCCACAGGGGGGCAGACTTGTTAAGGTCTCTTACCACCTTTGTGGCAGAAGTCATGTCATGGTGGAGCCTGGCGTCTTGGGTCAGCCATACTCCCTCCATGGCTGTCTGTTAAATCCTCATGTCACTCTTGTATATGACCTGATAGTACTTTGCCTCCTACCCCGGGACTTCTCTGCTCTCCAGTGGGTCCCCAGGCATAAACAACAGGAAATGTTGGTGAATCGATGCCCTCAAGGCTGAACTTAGACCAGAGGCAATGGAAGCCAGTGGATAAATTCTTATTTTTTTCCCTTTCAGACACATGCAGTAGCCTCATACAACCTCTCTCAAAATAACCTGTGATGCTAAACAATCATCTTGTTTCAAAGTTGTGGCTCAATAACTCATTCCCTTATATTTCCTCTGTTCTATGTCTCACTTCCCTTTTCCTTTCCTGAAATTGCACCTGCCTGGAATTTCTCTTTTTTCTAGAGAAGCCAAACTAAGATAGTGTTGCTCTTCTATTCATCAACTTTGAGAAGGTGGTGGGATTTCAGCAACATTTTGAAAGACGGGTTTTGTTGGACAATGCAAAGAGAATTTACTACTTATCTGTGAATCTTGTTTTAATGTCTTCTTGTGTAAATTGTGTGTCAGTAACATCTGTCTGGCCTATATTACCTAAATCTCATGAGGTTCACATGCAATAACTATGGGAAACAGCTTGGTAAACTATTCACCTCTATACACATGTACAGTGTAACGAACACTCTTATCTGTCTATCATCTCCTCAAGCAACGGTCCCTTCCTACTACCGTCTGTGCAAATGATTACCCCAGAAATATGATAGAGTAAAACATCATTCTACCCCAGACACATTTTATTGGTCTAGTGATGGACCCTTGGCATAAGATAGTCCAATAAAAGTTCCTCTTCAGGTATTGGGGCTTGGGTCAAGGCAGTCTCCTCTGGACACCTGGACTCTGGGATTTCAAATTCAAGCTGTTGGAAGCTGTGCTTCATCATATGCACAGAAAAGCAGAAGAAGCTAGTCTGCAACAAGAGAGAATAATAAAGCAGACCTGTAGAGTTAAGTAGAGGTAAGAGACACATGAGAGCTCCTAGATCCACATGGCACCTGAGGCCAGTTGGTTTCTCATCTTTAGGTTCCATGAAAGAGTATCAGATCCTCATAATAAATTCCCCTTTTTGGTTTGGTTGCTGTTAAGAGTTCCACTATACAAGGCATTACTCTAAGAGCACATGTTTTTAACACTATGCTGCCCTCAATTCAGGCCCTTAGGAAGGTCAGTCACAGGAAGGACACAGCACAGCACCCCTCCCAAAGTGGTCCATGTCCAGTGATGCTCAAAGCCTAAGGTTACATGCAGCCTGAGAAAAATATTTCTTATCCTTCTCCTACTTCTTTATTCTCTGAACCAGTGCAGAAAAGACTTCTAATTGTTGCCCCAGGAAACCAAGATACAATCTATGCATCAGACAATTATGTATCTCAGTGAGAAAGCCAATAGTTGGTCTCTAAGTATAAGAGATAAGAAGAGAAAAAAGGGTGAAAACAAAATTGGGGAGCAGGGGGTCATGATACTGTCTACACTGAATATTAGGAAAACATACTTTGGATCCTGAACGTGAAACGTCATATAAGAATATACTCTCTTTCCTAGGAAACAGGAAAATATCAACAAACCTGAGTTTTATTTCCCATCCCCAGGGACTCACCCAGATCTTAATGATCCTACATGCATTTGAGTTCACGTTGTAAGAAGTCTTCACCTCTCAGATGCTGGAAAGTGGCTGGAAGTTTAGTTGAGTTTCCACTTTAAGTTGAATACACAAAATTATAGTACTTGTTCTACAAAAAGAACACAAAATGTACTTGGGGAGCAGGATATGCTCACATGAAAAGCCAGATAGCAATACACATCAACACCACTTGAGATGTCATTAGACCTTATGTGATAAGTGCCTGAGTATTGCAGATAACAAGGGCTTCCTGCTCAAAAGCAGAAGGAATTGTTTTGTATTGGGAGGTCAAGGAAAGCGTCAAGGAAGAGGCAGAAATGGCATCAGACTTTGAAGAATGAGTAGGATTTGAAAAGACATGAAAAAAGGTAAAAAGTGAGAGAGATTTGCTGAGGGAAATAAACAAAATGTTGCTGAGGAGACATATGACAAAGGGCCTTTGGTACAAAGCAAAGGATCCTACTTATTTTAGGAGCATGATATGTTATCTATGATCATAGCATACAAGCAATTCTTTACTATGATGCCTGGGACACAATATACACTCAACTATTGTTTTTTAGATATACAAATAAAATTGTTTATTGTTTAAAACACAGGACAGTGCTAAAATTAATCTTCAATTTAAACATATTTCATTGGGTTTGAAGGAACCTGGTTTTCATTGGGAATAATATGGAAATATTGCTAAATTTTATTTCTGCCATTACTCCCCATGAACATAGAACCTTCTTGCTGTGGTTGGCAAAACTGTCTTAAATCTATACTTGTTCTTCACTAGCCAAGTACTAGTCTCTCATGTTTTTATTTATATGCAGTAGATTTGGTTGAGGCAGGAAGTAGGAAGGATTCAGTACCACAATATACAAATCACCCATAAAAATGCAGCAACATAAGCATCTCCTGCCATCTTAAGAAAAGGAAATGAGTGTTAGATTCACCCTGTTGAAGTTAAGCTGAGTTAAGGTGTCTAACCTGGACAGGAATTGAATGCATATTATTCACTGGAATTAACAGGAATAAACAGGACTCTTTCCTCACATGCTCACAGTCTTTCTTACAATCATGTCAGGTAATGGGGATCTTTCTCCTCCCTCTTCTACCTTGACAGTTCACATCACTGGAAAACCTTTTCTGATGCTGACAACTATCAATTACTCTGGTATTCCTAGCTGAACCATATCACTGGTTGGATTTTCTGTCTTCTCTCTAATAATCAAAATCTATTTAATTTTCCCCTTGCAATTTTCTTTAGCCTACCAATGTTGTGTCAGAATCCTGTTAAACCTGTAACATGCCAAATGTGTTGCAAAACTACCAAAAGCAAGTTAAGACACAGACAGGTTATGTGATTGTGTGTTGTCCAGTTAAGGACCAAATTCACCTTAGTTATACGTTTATAACTTCACAAATAAGTTCAACCACCTGCTAGGTATGGTCAACCATAAAGGCATTTTGTATATGTACATACAGGTGAATAGCATTTAGGGGGCAGGACATCTGGCTTGTATTCTACTGTCCGCTATGCAAAGGTTTTTATTATTAAAGAGAAGTAGATAATTCAAACAGTCATCTGGCTAATTTGTAGTAGGAGGAAACAACCTAAAACATTGTTTAAAATAACTGACTTTATATAGAAAGATAGAATTTCAGGGCTGGAAGTGAACTTATATGTCAGTGAGTACAATTCACCCTCTAAGGTGATCCAAACTATGAGTGAACATCTCTGATGACAGGGAGATCACCACCTCACAAAGTGGCCCATTATTTTGGGACACCTATGACTTTTAGAAAATCCTTTAGTGAAGACATCATCTTGAGGAACCTAGCAGACTCTCCTTCATTTTCACATTTATAAAATGGGGATAGTATTCTTATGTTGGCTAGATGGACCTAGAACTCAAGGACAAGATTTATGTCTAGTCACACCACCTTGAATAAAGCACAGAACTGTGTGTTTGACTAATCATTTCTACATATAGGCATTAGAAATATCTCTGAGTGATATTCCATGTCACCAAGAGGTTCCTTGCCTCATGAACATGAAAAAAAAAAAAAGTCTATCTTGCCTGCAGAATAACAATCAACCATTTACCTAGTGATTTATGAAGAACTCTGTGCTTCTTTCCATTTAGACATAAAAAGTAGCTAGGTATCCCTGAAAATTTTTTAACAGGCATCATGAGAACTTTTAGTTGGCTGTGTAGATACAGGACAATTCTGAAACTCTTCAAGTTTAGCTTTTAAGATCTTTATGAATTTTTCAGAAAATGAATAACCTTAGTGTATATAGTTTCCTGCATAAAATTTAAAAAAGAAGTGAAGACAAATAGAGATCAGAAAGGCCGTGTAAATATAGAAGCTTGGTGATTAGCAAGGTGCACTCAGTAGCTAAATTACTTCATGGTAAACATTGGCTTTAGAGGATAGGCAATTCAAATTCATTTCACAGGAAGGTTAGAAGTCACTATGAGTTATAGACCTACTCAGTTACTTGAGAGAATTATTACAACTGCAACTATCAGATTCATGGATGCCAGGAGTGTGCCATGTTGTAGAAAGTAGGAATTGCAAACTCAAATGATTTCAGAGGCCAGACAGGTAACATAAATGAGAGGAACAGGCCAAATGAAAGAAAACAGGGAGAGGTGAACAGGAGATTATATAGGCATTCAAATTCTCCTTCTCCTCCTTCTTATACTTATTTATTAAAAACACTGTAGAGGCAAGTTGAAAACATCTATAGGCCAGTATTTAAGACTTTCAAATACTACCTGGTCTTCACACCTAACCATAAAAAGAAGAAGAACAAAAACAAAACAGTTGACTTCGACTCATGGCAACTCCAAGTGTGTCAGAGTAGAACTATGCTCCATAAGGTTTTCAATGGCTGATTTTTCAGTAGATCACCGGGCCTTTCTTCTGAGGTGCCTCTGGATGGACTTAAACCTCCAACCTTTTGGTTAGCAGCCAAGCACTTAACTACTGTGCCAACAGGGCTCCTATACATTAACCTTCAAACCAAAAACCCAAACCTATTGCCTGTCAAGTGGATTCCAACTCATAGCAGCCCTATACAACAGAGTAGAACTGCCCCATAGGATTTCTAAGGAGCGGCTGATGGAGCCATACTCTCAACCTTTTGGATAGCAGCCAGACGCTTAACCACTGTACCACCAGGGCTCCGTGTCAACCTTAGGAGGCCATATTTAAAATGGAATACTTTTTATTAAAAATTGAATTTATCCAGAAAAGGACGATCAAGATGGTGAGGTATATGGAAATCTTGAGACATTGAGTATGCATGTTAAGAGCACTATCTTTGAAGTAAAAAAAAAAAAAAGTAGGTTTAAATGCCTATAATAACTTATTTTTACTTAGAAAAATTATTCGACCTATTAAAACTTTCGTTTCTTCACATATACAATAGAAATAATATTGTCTGTCACCTGGGATTCACATAAGATTTAAATGAGATAATGTAAAATACTTACATTTAAATGGAGGCAGTTGGTATTATTACAGAATGCAACAATGTGGTGAAAATTTTACTGTTTCTGGGAAGAAAAGACCCAGACTTTGTTAAAATAATCTACCTTCAAGGCAGAGGCTAAGCCTTTCAAATTTGAGAATGGGTGGTCTTGATTTCTGAACTTAGTGAAAGGATTAGATTTTACTCAGCAGAGAAGGGGAGGGCGAAGTAAGGAAGGGAGATACAAGGGCAACGGAGGGAAGGCTTCAGAAGCCCATTCACCCTGCTGTGTGATTACACAAGAAGTCTTTGCCTCAAAGCCTCCATAAACATATTAAACTCAAACTGCTTAGAACCAGTACCATTTTGTGGCAACTTGTACAGAGACTGGGTTTTGATACAGGCAGTTTATACAAACAAGGAAGCTGGAGGATATAAACTGAAGAGAATTCGAAAAATTGTGGGCATGAATTTAGAGTTTCAAAGGCCAAGAAACTGGAATCTCAGACAAGAGTACAGAGCACGTATAGTTCACAAGGTCAGCTGTAGTCCACTTGCCCGGGGAAACATGGAAGAAACTAGAGAAGGGAAGATTATTGGGAGACTTGATATGTGTTCCAATATTGGAGGGGCTGTCAGGTGGGAGCAACTCGATATGTGTCGTTCTTGTGGGAACTAGGGACAATTGGCTGGAATACCTGAAAGGCCAATTTTATATGTACAGAAGACATGTCCAAAGTAGCCTCATCATGTAGTGAGCTTCCTGTCATGGGAAGTGTCCGATCAGAGGCCTATCTGTTAGAAATGTTGGGAAAGGTATTCCTGCCTGAACTGGACTTGGAAATTGATGCTCTCTAAGTTCCCTTTAATATTTTGGAGTCAATGTAAGGCATGATGGAGAGAAGGCCAGGGATACAAAACAGAATCCAACAGGAAGTATATAAGAAGATGATTGGCTCAGGCAGAAATATCCTCATTTTTAAAGTGTTAGGATCAATGTATTGTGTTTGCTGTTTTCATGCACAAAACACCTTGTCATCCATATGTCTGTGCCTCTGGCCCCCTGATCACCTGGATGTTCATATCAAATGCTTACTCCGGCCCTCCAGCACCTTTATTGCCTACAGCCTCTTAACTGCTGGCAGGCTTGTTTGCAAACCTAGATCTCCAGCAGTACCACACTTATTAGCTTTGCACACATGGCCTATCCTTTTGCCCTGTTCTGCTGCTGCCCCAAATCTTTGGTAACACAAACCAAAGTATTGGAACACTGGGGCAATGCTCTAATACTTCAGGACCCCTTCCGTCTTAAACTTCTACCATCTTAGAAGGTACAGGGAAGGACTGAACAGAAAAAAATAGAGAAGCAAAAGAGAAAGCAGGAGGTAGTTACCGTCAGACAGAAGCATACTCAGAGGTTGGCAAGAGAAGTTTGAAAGTCAAAGAAATGAAATCACTACTTGTTTTACCCTATTCCAAAGCCTGCAATGTTCAAGGAGCCTTTTCTGAATGTGTTACTAGCTGCCTGCAGGATCCCGCTGGAAGAAAATCAAGGAACTTGGGCCACTTTGCTATATCGGTAGTTCCTGTTAGTTACTAACTTCCCTCGTTAGTACTTTGAACGATTCTCTGTGCTGTTATTACTAGTCAGAAATTAGACATCATAAATCACTCTCTACTGGATTGAATGACTGTGCTCTTTCTTTTCCTCGTCAGTTGTTAGAGTTCATTCTCATACGTGGCTCCAAGTAGGAAGGTAGAATTTCAAAGATGATCTTCCCTCGCAATAACTGCAGTTTTGCCAACAGAAGAGCATCCGAGGCAAATGTTCATTTTGAAGTCTAAAATATCATTACCTGTAATCATTGGCATATATTAAATTAATCTCTACATGCTCACGTTTGGAAAGTGCACATAATATAGAAGTCTTCCCCTTAAAATTAAAGAAAATGTCTACATAATAACCAAACATATGAGCCAAAATTCATTGTTCAATTAAACTCAGAGCAGCAGAGATGCCTAGATAGGAGAGTCATATCACAAATACTCCAAAGAATTAATTGATCTCATATAATTGAATTTGAGACCAATAAACTATAATACCTCTGTTGCCCTAATTGCATGAGATGTTGTAAACCATCGACTCCATGTGATTGATGAGTCTGAGCTAGGATGTTTCTATTTGTCTTACATGTTTATGATCTCTAAATTCATTTAAACTTTAAAATGCAGTTAAAATACAGCATAACCAGGATTTAGAATAAAAACAAGTTTCAGAAATCTACATAGATGTGGGTGATTAGAAACTTTAGGTTCTCTGAATTCACCAGCAATCTATGTTTCAGAAGACCTCCCAGTGGTTGCTATAAAATTATTAGCAAAATTCAGAGGCCTCAGAGCTTCCTAAATGCTTATGAATGATTTGACTTAAAAGATTTTTGCAGTCCTCATTTGCATTGTAAAACCAACTTCAGCTCTAAGTTTAGGGAGAAGTTTTAGAAGCTGTGACATGGCAAGTTGCCATGAGAATATTTTCCCTGTGGGGAACTGAAACTCAAATGTGCTAATTAAGGGTACTTAACATCCCTCAAAATTAATTCTTTGTTACCTGCAGTGGCTTAATTATTCCCTTATGAAAAGCTCAGAAATGCCCTGCATCTTTAAATAGCTGTGAGCTACTTATTGGATACTGAGTCAACAGTCATGCTGAAGGCATTTCTCCTACTCATTGGCTACGGAGCAGTGGCGAAAGAGATGAAGGCTTCAGATGTCACAATAGAGCAGTAAGATGATTTTTCTCTGGTGGTTTGCAAAATCAGTTTCGTCAGTGTCATCATGCCTCACAGAGAAGAACCTTTCAGGAAAAAAAACCTTTAAGCAACAAAAATGAAGGAAGGAAAAGGGTTGTAATTAACACCAGGCAGTTCTAACTAAGCTCACATAACAGGAACAGTCAGCTAGTTCTGACACTTTCCTCACAAGCAAATAGACTGCCCTTTCTAGAATAGCAAAAATCAAATGTCCTCAGAGGATAGTAGTTGAACTGAGAGAGAACTCAAGAGATACAAAACTGTTTATCTTAAGCAATTGACTTGAATGTTATCCAGGAAACTGTAGTGTCTTCTGGAATTCTTGAATCAGGTAGCTCCATAGAGCTATTTAAAATTTAAAAAATAACCATTGCTGTTGAGTTGAATATAACTCATGGTGACCCTGAGTGTTACAGCATAGAACTGAGCTCCATAGGGATTTCTTGGCTGTAATCTTTATGGAAACAGATTGCCAGGACTTTCTTCTGTGGTGCCTTTGGAAGACTTCAACCTTTCAATTGTTGTGTGCCACCGAGTCGATTCCAACTCATAGTGGCCCTATTTGACAGAGGAGAACTGCCCCATAGGGTTTTCTAGGCTGTATTCTTTACAGGAGCAGATCAGCAGGTCTTTTCTCCTGTGAAGCAGCTGACGGTGACTTGGAACCGCTGACATTTTGGTTAGCAGCTGAGCACTTAACCATTGCACCACCATTTGAGCTACCCAGGGACCTTCATATCTTGAGTCCAGATGTCTCTTCCTCAGGTAGCCAACTCTGACCACACAAGCTACAGTCGCTACCACATCATTACTCTATCACATCACCTCATTTTGTTGTCTGCACATCACTTATGGCCATTTGAAATCTTGTGAATTTAGTTATTTACTTGTTTGTTACTGTCTTCCCTTCTTGAGCATGTGAGCTCTGGGAGGGAGTGAACAAGAAGGAGTCTTGTTCACTGCTCTATTCCATGCCTTGAGCTGTACCTGGCACACAGTAACTATTCAGTAAATCATTGTCCAGCGAGTGAAGGGAATCAGATTTTTTTTTTTAACGTCAAACTCCTCTCTAACAATCAAAAAAAAATTTTTTTTTTTATTTTTATTTTTTATTTGGGACCCTGAGCTAGGAAAGGAGCTGGATATCCTACATGGGCAACCCAGGCCCCAGGTATGTCATTAGAATAATTGTGTGTTGATCTGCAGCCACGTGCCCACACAAACTTGAAAGTGTCGCTCTCAGGCAAGTTTAACTGGACTCAGTCAAAGCTTAGTCCAAGATAAGCACTTGGCAGGATTAGCATAACAGCACTTATAGTGTTACATATTCTCCTGGGCTGAAAATGTTCTCAGCACAGCCGTTGTCTGTGCTCTCTCTGTTGTTGTCATTGTTGTTAGTTGGTGTTGAGTCTGCTCCGACTCATAGTGACCTTATGTGTAACAGAATGAAAGGTTACCCAGTCCTGCTCCATCTTTATGATCTTTGATATGTTTGAACCTATGGTTGTGGCTATTGTGTCAGTCCATCTCTGTCACGGATTGAACTGTGTCCCCGCAAAATATATGTCAACTTTGCTAGGCCATGATTCCCAGTAGTATGTGATTGTCCACCATTTTGTCATCTGATGTGATTTTCCTGTGTATTGTAAATCCTATTTCTATGACGTTGATGAGGTGATATTAGCAGCAGTTATGTTAATGAGGCAAGACTCAATCTACAAAACGAGGTTGTGTCTTAAGTCAATGTCTTTTGAGATATAAAAGAGAGAAGCAAGCAGAGAGACATGGAGACCTCATATCACCAAGAAACAAGAGCCAGGAGAATAGCACGTCCTTTGGACCTGGGGACTCTGCAGTGAGAAGCTCCTAGACCAACGGGAGATTGATAACAAGGACCTTCCTCCAGAGCCAACAGAGAGAGAAAGAATTCCGCTGGAGTTGGCACCCGGAATTCGGACTTCTAGCCTACTAGACTGAGAGAATAAGTTTTTGTTTGTTACAACCATCCACTTGTGGTATTTCTGTTATAGCAGCACTAGATAACTAAGACAATCTCATCGAAGGTTTCCCTCATTTTTGGTGACCCTCTACCAAGCATCATGCCCTTTTCTAGCAATTAGATGCTCTCTTTACCACATAGATTTTCATTTTTGGTAGATTTGACAAGTGCTTACAGAGCAATCCTTGAATGCTTCGGGAAAGAGAAAATGTAAAAATGCTACAGAGTGCTTCAGCAGAGATGGAGACTCTCTGCAGACAACAGAACATAAAAAGGGCAAGTTTAAGCACTGATACATAATTTAGGTTAATAGACACCAGTCTTCCAAGCCTGGGAGTGTTTTCTTCTATGACTGGAGCTGAGAAAACGAGTTGGAGAACCTCCTTAGATCCCCCATATCCAGGGCCTTTTGGAGGTCAAGTGAGGCTTTGGTCACTTCAATTCACTGAGGTTCCCAGTATATTAAAATATTAATATTTATTTAACATATTGTTTAATTTATATGAAATTAATATATTAATTAAATTTTTAAATGGCTCTACATAATTACAAAATTGGTATTTTGAAAACATTTCAAAGTAACGTTATTAACACATGCAAATACAATGCAATAAAATTGTGCCATCATAAGACAGCTATAAGATCTGTTAAAAAACAAAAAACATGAATTCCTAGAGTGCAATGTGCGTGTGGTCTGGCACTGTTATGGATTGAATTGTGTTCCCCCCCTCCCCGCAAAAAAAAATAAGTATCAACTTAGCTAGGTCACGATTCCCAGTATTGTGTGATTTCCACCATTTTGTGATCTGATGTGATTATTCTATGTGTTGTAAATCCTAACCTATATGATGTTAATGGAGCCCTGATGGCACAGTGGTTAAGAGCTATGGCTGCTAACCAAAAGGTTAGCAGTTCGAATCTACCAGCTGCTCCTTAGAAACCCTATGGGGCAGTTCTACTCTGTCCTATAGGGTTGCTATGAGTTGGAATCAACTCAGTGGCAGTGGGTTTGGTTTCGTATGATGTTAATGAGGCAGTTATGTTAATGAGGCAGGACTCAAGCTACAGGATTAGGTTGTATCTTGAGTCAATATCTTTTGAGATATAAAACAGAGAAGCAAGCAGAGAGAAGTGGGACTTCCTACCTTCAAGAAAGAAGAGCCAGGAGAATAGCGTGCCCTTTGGACCTGGGGTTCCTGCACTGAGAAGCTCTGTCTTAGTCATCTAGTGCTGCTATAACAGAAATACCACAAGTGGATGGTTTTAACGAAGAGAAGTTTATTTCCTCGCAGTTAAAGTAGGCTAAAAGTCCAAATTCAGGGCGTCAGCTCCAGGGAAAGACTTTTTCTCTCTGTTGGCCTTCTTCTCTTTGGTGTTCCCCTGGACTAGGAGCTTCTCTGCGCAGGGACCCTGGTCCAAAGGACGCGCTCTGCTCCCGGCACTGCTTTCTTGATGGTATGAGGTCCCCCAATTCTCTGCTTGCTTCCCTTTCCTTTTATCTCTTGTATGGTAAAAGGTGGTGCAGGCCACACCCCAGGGAAACTCCCTTTACATTGGCTCAGGGATGTGACCTGGGTAAGGGTGATGTTACAATCCCACCCTAATCCTCTTCAACATAAAATTACAATCACAAAATGGAGGCCAACCACACAATTCTGGGAATCATGGCCCAGCCAAATTGATACACACATTTTTTGGGGGACACTATTCAAACCATGACAAGCTCCTAGGCCAGGGGAAGAGTGATGAAAAGGACCTTCTCCCAGAGCCAACAGAGACGGAAGGGCTTCCCCAGAGCTGGCACCCTGAATTTGGACTTCTAGTCTCCTAAACTATGAGAGAATAAATTTCTGTTTGTTAAAGCCATCCACTTGTGGTATTTCTGTTACAGCAGCACTAGATATCTAAGACAAGCACTCACACTTAAGGCAGATGCGGGATGTCTTCTCCCTCTAGAGCTGTCAGTGAATCTCTGGAACTGTAGCTTTAACTCTGTTTTGACCTACATTTGAGGCACTTCATAAATTTAGGAAGTCCAGGCCAAATGCTCTGAGCAAGCCCCTACTTCATTAGGCCCACCTGCGTCCTGAAACACAGAAGCCATACCTAAACTCCTGTTACTCGTCCTTTCCTCTTAATTTTGTTTGGGCCACAGAATCAAGGAGTTTAACCCACTGGCTTGGTGAACAGTTTGTATAGGTGTGCATGTATATATAATCTCCTCAATTAATCTTAACTTACTTAAACACAGGGATATGGTGTTCTAGGCCTTCTGTACCACCCTAATTCAGTGGCCAACAGATAACTGGCTTGACTAATGCACTAACTTTCAAGCTGCACATGAGGGCTTCTCAGCACCTAAGGGGAAACATGATAGCCCACATAGAATCAGACATTTTGTAAACTATAGTCAGTTTGTTAACAATAAATTTTCATTAAGGCAAAAGACCTGTTTTATCCTCTCACAAGTTCTGATTTCTCCTTCACTAACCTAGCAGAAAGCACAGGTAGAGTCATCTACTCAGGTTTTCCAAGGTGCGCCAAGGTAAAGTAATGATAGGTCATTGTTAGCATGGCTTTTCTGGGTTCCAGATCCATTCTCTGAAATGCTAGTTAACTAAAAGTCTCTTCTTCATAGCCCTCAATGAAGATGGCCTCCTTTTCTCAGTATGAAAAAGGAATAGCAAATCATTTAGGAAAAACTTCATTTCCTAGGCTTCACATAATGGGAATTTGTTTCAATTTCTCAGGACTAAAATCCTGATCAAAAGAGGATAAATTGCAGAACAGAATTTTAAATCTTCATGGAATCCAGACTTTTTGGAGCCATTGAGACTGGAAGAACCCCCAAAACTATTGCCCTGAGATAATCTTTAAACCTTAAACCAAAAATATCCCCTGAAGTCTCCTTAAAACCAAACAATAGTTTCGCTTAATTAGTAACGCATCTGCCTTGAACCCTGTGCTCTTTTAAAGAACTATCTATATGGAATCAAATGGATAACAGAAACTTGAAGGATTAGATAGGAAGCTAAGGGGGCAGTGAGTTTATGTTAATGGGGGAGGAACAATTCAGAAAAGGAGGGTGAAAATGGTTGCACAACTTGAAGAATGTAATCAACGTCACTGAATTGTACATGTAGAAATTATTGGATTGGTGTATGTTCTGCGGTGTATATTTTCAACAACAAAAATAAAATAAAATAATTTTTTAAAAAGGTTAAAAATGTTATTGAAGCGGCCTAGCAAAAAAGCCATACCCCTGAAGGAATCCTTCTCCCCTTCCCCCCACCCTCCTCCAGGTCACCTTCAGGCATGTGGTGGATCTTCCCTCCTGCACACACATTCTTCCTCCTTGCAGACCTTTGCCCTCTCCAGGAATGACTATCAATGGTCAACACTTGGCCTCTGGTTGAGAATTTAAGCAGGAATCTCAGTGTTTCTTTTCCTGTACCGTTGGAAAATACCAAAGCATGGGTGATCACAAGTCCTGCCCAAAAGACAAAGTCATAGAAGTCCAAACCAGGGAAACCAAACAGAACTCTGGAGGTGAAAGATGGGGTCCAAGGATTTCTGCCCGGGTGTGTCTGGTCTTCCCTGTGGGCTGCCCGAACCAGCATGGCAGTATGCTCAGTAGATCCAGAAGACCTGTACATTGCAGGGGTTACAGAAGCTGCCTGGGGTCTGAAATGCCTACATAAATCTGCCACTCCTCTGTAAGCTCTCCTGTCCACAGGACAAATCCAGACTCCTTAGAGCACAAGCAGGGCTCATCACAGTTAGCTTCCCATCTTCCTTTCCTGATCCATTTTTCCAGGCTCTCACTTAAGCCATCTAACTTTTCACTCATCACCTGACAATGCAGCCCTTCTCTCCCTGTACCATATCCTTTAACAGAGCTTTCGTGTTTGTTTGTTTTTCTTTCTTTTTTCCTTTTTTTTTTCTCATACTATCTCCCCCTATGAATCTTTCACTTTCTTTCTTCTCTACCTATCAAAATTGTATTTATAGGCTAAATCCCAACTCTAAATTCACTTTCTGGACATTTTCCTCAATCTTATCACAGTTACAATTAATTTCTCCCTATGTAGTATGACCATGTGACTCTAAAAGGCCTCCCACCAAGCAAGTTGTCTTCTCTATTAAGCCACTGGCCCCCTCAGGGCATGGATCTGGGCACATACCAAGCCCGTTGCCGTTGAGTCGATTCCGACTCATAGTGACCCTATAGGACAGAGTAGAGCTGCCCCATAGGTTTTCCAAGGAGTGGCTAGTGGATTCAAACTACCAACCTTTTGATTAGCAGCCATAGCTCTTAACCACTGTGCCACCAGTGCTCCATCTGGGCACATAGGGAGTGTATAATGAAGTTTGGACTAATTCTTAGGAAAATAACATCTAACCACTTCTCTATTAAAAAGAATCCTGAGAACGACTCTTCACACCCTTAGAGAATTAAAATTTTTGTGATTAATTAGTAAAGAATGATAGACGACAGCCTCTCTTCTGAGGAGTTGGACTGGATGAATGATTCTACATTGGTGCCGAGATGATCTACCGGTGCAGCTGAATCTCTGGGCTGTTCTCTGCTCCCCACTCCCTGCCCCTTCTCAATCCTCCACAATTCCTCATTGCTCCTGTCCTGCTGCCTCCCTGCTCTTCTTGCCTCACAGCCAAGCTGACATTCACGGGGCATTAAAGGGGAGAGGTACTGACGCAATAGCATCAACATCCATGCATCCCCACATCTGCACTGTAGCCACAGTGTGCCTTTGTCAAGTGGATACTTTCTAGGGCAAGAAATGGATTTTTGTCACCTTTACATGGGGATGTGCTAATTCCTTATGTAGGGAGATAAGATGAATGGCTTCATAACAGATAATCACTTCTAAAGTTTTGCATTTGTTTTGGTTTATCTTGGCACAAAGAAGAATTGTGTAAGAATTCAGGAGTAAGAATGCTTGGGTATAAACCCCAGCTTCATTACGGGCTATGTGGTCTTGGACAGCTCCCTACATCTCTAAGCCTGTTTCTTCATCTGAAAAAATGGGGTTAATAACAGTATCTCCCTCACCTGGCTGTTGGGAGAATTAACAGTATGCCATCAAGTTGATTCCAACTCATTGCAACTCCATGTGTGTCAGAGTAGAATGTGCTCCACAGGGTTTTCAGTGGCTGACTTTTCAGAAGTAGATCGCATGGCCTTTCTTCTGAGGAGCCTCTGGGAGCACTCAAACCCCTAAGCTTTCAGTTAGCAGCTTGGTTAGAAGATTATTATTTTCACCACCAAGGGACTGTTGGGAGAATTAAATGAAAGCATTTAGCACAGTGCCCAAGACCATGAAAGAATTCATTAAATATTACTTCTCTTCCTCTCCCTCGTACTCCTCATTAATATTCTCATTATTATTACCATTACCCTACTATCAAACGGAAAGGTCAGCAATGTAATGCAATGCCTTCTGCTACTTCTTTCAAGTTGGGCTCCCACCACTGGGCTATGTCTTAGGAATAATTTTACTTTTTGCAAAGAGTACTGAAGTTCTGACCAAACTGTCACCTTGATGTCTTGAGAAAGTGGAGAGAAGCCTGGAAAACTTTTTTCGCTGCTTTAAGCAGTGCACTAAAGAAAATTTGTCTTGGGGCTGACACTTCTTTTGGTTTAGGAAAACTACCTCACTAGTTCTTTGAGACATACAAATGAAAAATCAATACCTACCCATTGTTTTTGTTCGTGAGGCCACCAATAATCTGAAGACCTATGTTAGCTATAGAAGTCAGAGTTTATGTTTAGTATATAATTTCTTGTATTATTGAGCTGAGATTCTTCCTGTAGACTCTGTTGCAATTTTTTGGCAAAAAGGAAAAGATAAATATTTATAAATCTGGAAGGAGTGAGTTTGGAAGCCAAGGCTGAATTACTGCTTGTCCTGTATAGTACCGGGGTTGAGGGTGGGATGGGATGGGTTGTTTTGCTTTGTTTTAATAGCATCAGTGATAGGAAAAGAGGATGATGAGATGACGAAGTTGAAGTAGCAGATTTCAGGGGGACCCTGTCACTCTCTGAGAAATTCAGTGCTGCTTCTTGGCTGAGATGGTAAAGTGTGGCCCAGACTTGGGATGAGGCTTACTGTTCCCACCTCTGTGCAAAACCAGTACCCCCTGGCTTGTCCTCGTCACAGCCCCTGATGTTCTCAGAAGGTACACCATTGGCAGAGGATAAAAAACACAGCAGCCATTACTAAGTGGCCTGAAGGACAGATGGGTTTGTAGATACATGTGACACAGCCCTTTAGGAACTACAGAAATAGTGGGGAGGAAGGGAGACATTTCTGAGAAAAGAGTGAGGTCAAGGACTTGAATTATTAGAGGCTTGAGCCCTTGTAATTTGGACATTGGAATTATTGTGACCTCATATAGCCCGCACTCCTTGGTTTATGAAGTCTGTGCTATACTTTTTGTATTCATTTATTTAAAGCTGAAAATAATTTGGGATTGGAGATAAAGTAGCATAGTGATGGTTTAAGAGAACGGATTGTGAAAACCAGTAGATTTCTATCTTGGCTCCTCTATTTACTAATTGTATAATCTCCAGCAAGTTGTCTATACTCTTTAAACCTCTGTTTCTTCATCTATAAAACACAGAGGTGTTACAGATTGTCTTTTCTAAGATGACTGTATCAATATATATACCATCCTACACACTGTTCTCATAAAGTAATATTGACATTCCTTCATCAAGAGATGGAGTCTGGATTCTTTTCCCTTGAATTTAGGCTGACCTTTGAAACTGCCTCAACCAAAAGAATGTGGCAGAAATGATGTGTTCAAGGCTAATCCATAAAAGCTAATAGGTTTATGTACTGTTTAGTGAGAAGCTACTTTGTTCTGTAAACCTTCATCTAAAGTTCAATTAAAAAAAAAAAGTCAATAGGCTTCTGTCTGCTTCTCTCTCTCTCTCCATACTTGCCCTTGGAATCTAGTTGCCATGTTGTGAGGAAGCTGAGACCACAAGGAGAGGTCACATGTGTTGTTCAAATCTACAGTCCCAGTTAGGCTCCCAAATGACAGACATCATCCACAATAATTGTGGCTATTGTGTCAATCCATCTCACCGAGGAGCTCCCTCACCCTTATCAGCCCTCTACTTCATCAAACATGTTGTCCTCCTCCAGTGATTGATCCCTCCTGATGATGTGTCTCAAGCAAGAGAGTCAGACTATGTTCTGTTGTGATCCATAAGGTTTTTATTGACTAATTTTCAGAAGTAGATCACAAGGCCTTTCTTCCTAGTCTGTCTTAGTCTGAAAGCTCTACTAAAATTTGTTCATCATGGACGATCCTGCTGATATTTAAAATATGGGTAGCATAGCTTCCCAACATCACAGCAACATGTACGCCACCACAGAATGAGGGCTCTTGATAAACCTCCCACTGGTTGAGTCAATTCTGACTCAAAGCAACCCAACAGGACAGAGCAGAACTGCCCCATAGGGTTTTCAAGGCTGTAAATCTTTTACGGAATCAGACTGCCACATCTTTCTCCCATGGAGCAGCTGGTAGGTTCAAACCACTGACCTTTTGTTTAGCAACCTAGCGCTTTAACCACTGTGCCACTAGGGCTCCTTTGGGCTCTCAATAGATATCTTTTTTGATTCTCATAGAAACAGACAACTAGGAGGAAGAGAAGTTGAACTGTATGAGGAACAGAGACAGAAGCTAGAGGCCTGTGGTATTTGCACTTGAATCAATAGTTATGTGTACACTTGGTTTTTCCCCCTCTAGAAGGGGTCCCCTTAAAACTCCTGGAGCTAGATCCTAGCCTAGGATTGAAGATAGAAAATGTTTACTAGGGCCACTGTCATAGCTAGGGGCCCACACAGCATGCGGCAAGCACCAGCCGTCAGCAGAAGCTCACGTCTCTCTGTAATTACAATTACCTCTCCAATCAGTCACCCTCCAAGTAACCTGTTACAAGCTAATCTAATATTAATTTCTTGGAATATTTAAATAAGGTCTCAGACTGTCATCAAGCCCTTCTATAAGGACTGTGTAAATGGGAACTTGGGAATGTGCCAAGCTTTTTCTATGTCGTTAAGGTAATTGCAAGTCTATCACCCTCAGAATTCACTCTGGTTTCCAGAGCCACCCATAATTTTAATGCAGATAGATGTGAGTCTTTGAGTATTTTCCTGGAGTTTCCCATGACCAAGGATTTCAACAGGAAGAGGAAAGACAATGGCCCATTTATACTTCTAACTTTTTTATTTCCAGCATAGAAATGGTTATAAAGTATTACAAAGTCAGTAATAGAATAAGGACAGTGAAAATCAACAAGACATATCTTTTTTTTGGTCTCTGTTCCCAAATATGTGCTGTGTAGAATTTTGGATTGGCTCAGATTATAAGCAATTATTTTATAAGCAATGACTTGAAAAGAAAGGCAAAACTTTTAATGGTGGGGTCTCTGGTACAGTAACTGAGGAAATAGTTTTCAGGTTAGGTGTTATTTTAACATTCTTTAAATAATCCTTTAACCCTGCTGACGTTCCACATTCTAGCAAAATAGATACCATTTATTAAATTATTTTTCTTCTTCTAAGCACAGTATTAATCTCTTTGGACATAGTGCCTCATTATAATCCTCATGACAACCAATCTTATGAGGTATCATTAGCCCAATTTTCTCACATGGAATCTGAAGTTAGAGAGGTCAAACAGCTTATAAAGGCTGAGCTGAGATGTGACTTCAAGGACCATGCCTTGCCCATTACATGGCACTGCCTCTCTTCTGTCAGCTAAGGTCTGTTCTCCACGCTGCATATCCAAGGTCTACACACCCTTCAAGACTTAGTTCAAGCGTCACCTCCTCTCGTTCAGCTTTCTGCTTACCACCCCTCTCTCTCCGTGCTCCCCACCACACACAGTAAATACTCTCCAACTCTTCTCTAAACTTCTATAGCAACACTGCCCAGTAGAAATAATGCAAACCACATGGGTAATTTTAAATTTTCTAGTCAAAAACAAACAAACAAAAAAAAAACCATTGCTGTTGAGTTGATTCCAACTCATAGTGACCCTATAGGACGGAGTAGAACTGTTCCATAGGGTTTCCAAGGCTGTAAATCTTTATGGAAGCAAACTGCCACAATTTTCTCCCACAAGAGTGGCTGGTAGGTTCAAACCACCAGGTTTTTGGTTAGCAGGTGCACTGTTAACCACTGCACCACCAAGGTTCCTTAATTTTTTAGTAGCCATAGTAAAAAAAGTAAAAAGCAACCACTGAAATTAATTTTAATTATATACTCTTATAAACCCAATATAGCAAAAATATCATTTCAACATGTAGTCAATATAAAAATATTAATAAAACATTTTACATTTTTTTGCACCAAATCTTCAAAATCCAGTGTGTATTTTACATTCACAGCACATCTCAGTTGGTCTAGCCATGCCACATATCATATGCTCAATAACCAATAACTAGTGTATATTCTATTGGACAACACAGTTTTACAGCTTTTAGCACGTGTTGTTTCCATGTTACTTTATTTGAGGTCAGGAAATGAGGCTTACTCATCTTTGGATTTCCCAACGTCCCCAGAATACCATGCATAATAAATGTTTGAGTTAATCTACGAGTCATAAAAACAAATTATATATGCCTTCCAGATTTCTGGAAAGGAAGTATCTGAACCACATCAAGCCATATGTAGTTCTTGAAACTGAAAAGTGTCTTTGGACGTACAGCAGAGTCTCAGGAGCTACAAGTTTCTCTGAAGGTTGAAAAACAGCCTTGAGGTCAAAGTTACTAAACTGATAAGAAAAAAGAGAGACTGCTATGGGAGCTGTGAAAACAAGAAGACAGAGACAAGACACTAGACCACTTTCCGGTTAGCATTTGAAGAAAGAAAATGAGATAAACAGATGATCATGAGGGATGATGAGAGGGTACCAAGTAACCCAACCCTCTGATAATAATAGAGCAATAGCCGACACTTAAGCGTGAAAGGATTCTTTACAGTGCTGCGATGTGACTCACACACTTGAATCATATCTTAAGCAAATATTTCCGGGATATAAAGGTGGCATATTTGAAAAAACTCATTGTTCATTTTTGGTCACTCAGGTTATTTTTGGATAACTCAAAATCCAACAATAGGTAAATCAGTTATTAACTAGTGTGCTACAAAGTTTCCCTTTCTTTCTTTTTCTTCTTTTTTTCAATTCATAGCTGTTACAATATGAGACTATAGCTTCACGGTATATTTATTGTATTGTTTGTGAATTTGTTCTAAATTATTTCTCAGGGGACTGTGACCATTACGGGCATATCCTAACTACGTTATATTGTGTAGGACTTTACATTTCACAAATCCCTTCTGCATGAATTATCTCATCTTGATGAAAATCTCCAGGACATTTTGGTTTACTCCCATGCACCTGCTGTCAAGAATTTCTTAACTGATAAAATTAAAGTCTCATACCAACGATTTTGAAAATAATGTTAATTAATACAGTTTCCAAGCGATTAAAACTCAGTCTTCTTTAAAATCATAAACTTCTGTAAGTACATACAGGTCAATGCAATGCGTAAATCCTCAGATGCTGGCTCTGCACGCTGAGATGATAACGTTTTGAAAAGGCATTTTATCAATGCACTTTGGCTTACAGATGAAACACATAGGATGAAGATCATCACCAGCTGAGGGGCCACTAGTAAAATACAGTGAGGTCCAGTTGTTTTGTTTTAATGTCAAGAAACATTCACCCTGAAATCTCATCTTCGTAGTTGTTACCATGCAGGAGGAGGCCTGAGCCAGGTCAGGGAGTCTCCAGGCACGACTGGCTGGAGCAGGGCTTTATCTGAAACCGGTCCGCCAGGTGTCCAAGAAGGGCAGTTTGTCCTGGAGAGTTGCTCTGCTCTCCCAAGATTGCCAAGTATCTCATTCTGCTCGAAAGTTTATCACCCAGAATTTGATGGGTGATGATAGAATATCCACCACCTGTCGGTCCATTTGTCATACTGTGGTGGCTTGCGTGTTGCTATGATACTGGAAGCTTTGTCACTGGTATTTCAAATACCAGCAGGGTCACCCATGGTGGATAGATTTCAGCTGAGCCTCTAGACTAAGACAAATTTGGAAGAAAGGCCTGGCAATCTACTTCCAAAACCTTGCCAATGAAAACCTCATGGATCACAACAGAATATTGTCTGATATCGAGCTGGAAGATGAGCCCCGAGGTTGGAAGGCACTACACAATAGCCACAACAATGGACTCCAACACAACAATGATCATGAAGACGGCACAAGGTTTCCTTCTGTTAGGCATAAGATTGCCATGACTTGGGGCTGGCTCAACGACAACTAACAACAGAAAAATACAATATAATACCGCTTCTTTTCTTTTGTTTCAAACCCCATGCTAGTTTATAATTCTTTTAAGCGCCTAGGGATGAGCCAAAGGTTTCCTGCCGCACATGGCAGTTAAGAGTAAGAGTGTGGGTGAGTTGTCCATGTGCTCTTTATACTCAAAAAAGCCTCGAGAGAAACTCAGCTCCCAGTAGCCTGAGTATTTTAAAGCGCCAGCCTCCCCCCTTTTTATCAGCATTTAAAATGAGCTATTAAACCTTCAATTAATATCAACCCAAGATGTTATGGTTCTAGCATGGCAAGAATAGAGCCATTTTCTAAAGGTGTTTATGTATACAACAGGAAGAAAAATATGTTACCTAAAAAAATTGAGTAACATTCTAAATTCTACACTGATATCTCTTTGGTAACAAATGGGTCTAGAAGATTGTGGGAAAATAAGAGAGGGCTTTAGGGCTTTGGATTTCAATCATATCAGATGGAATACCTCATTTTTATTACAGTAAAACATGTGAAAGTCAGAGCCTGTGTAAGGTGGAAACCTGTCAGAGAAGGAAAACGCAAATATTTTCCACTAATTGAGAGTTATAGAAAAGTGGTAAGACTGTACCCTGTCAAAGGTGGAAGGCTTGTGAGACCCGGAATAACAAGGCAGTCCCATTGACTTCTGGCTGTCCCAGGTTCCACTGCACGAATAAAATTTGCATCGCTACTTTGACTATCCTGGAATAAAATTCAAATAATCTTTTTTTTTTTAAATCCAATGTAAGTCACTCACTGTAATATAAAGGAGAAATAAAATGGAAACAATTTATGGAATACATAAACGTATGTATTCATCATGACAGTGCTTGGCCACACGGACACTAGAGACACATAACGGAGCCAGATGCTTGTGCTATCCATAAAATCTGGAAAATGTGTCATCACAAGTGTGCTGAACCTTTGTGTGTTGCATTGGCAACACATGAGCAATGCTGCCATACCTGATGTGACATCCCTAAATACTGAATGATTCTTTGGGAAGTTCCAAACCAAGTGCAAACGTCCCTCAAAAAGTCTCAAATATTTTGTTTTTATATGTAAAACAGAATTAGAGTCTAGGCTCAGATAGTTATAAATAGGATTTTTCACCTACATGATTGTCCAGGGGACATTTGAAAGTTGATGAGATACCAGACCGATCTTCACTGTGTAATGGACACCAGGTTATTGCATCCTTTAGCATCACAAACAATGCTTCAAAGAATCGCCTTTTGCATAAATTATTTCACATGTTGGAGACACATTCTCAGAAGTGGAGTTGCTGGGTCAAAGGATAGATGCATTTGTAACTTTGATGAATGTTGCCAAATTACCCTCCCTAGCAAGTTTACCAATTTACTTTCCCACCAGCAATGGGTGAGAGCACCCATTTCCCGGCAACTTCATCAACAGAATGCCTTAACAAACTTTAGGATTTTTGCCAATCAGATTTAACCCTGGGATTTCTTTAGTGTCTTTTAGTCTCTGACACGCGAAGGACATCCAAAACGGAGCCCTAGTGATGCAGTGGTTAAAGTGCTTGGCTGCTAACCAAAGGGTCAGCAGTTTGAATCCATCAGCTGCTCTGTGAGAGAAAGATGTGGCAGTCTGCTTCCGTAAAGATTTGCAGACTTGGAAACCCTATGGAGCAGTTCTACTCTATCCTATAGGGTTGCTATGAATCGGAATCAATTCAACAGCAGTGGGTTTGACTTTGGGGTTAGTGTACTTCAGTAGGGCACTGGCTAAAGAAATTATGGAATAGCCATAAAATAGAATACTATGCAGCAGTACATGACAATAAAGAAGCTCGTGTACACTAAAACCCATAGCTGTCGAGTTGATTCTGACTCACAGAGACCCTATAGGACAGAGTGGAACTGCCGCATAGGGTTTCCAAGGAGCGGCTGGTGGATTCGAACTGCCGATCTTTTGGCTAGCAGCTGAGCTCTTAACCACTGCGCCACCAGGGCTCCTCTTATACACTGATATGGAAAAACTATTTGCTTCAATTTGCATAAGAAGCTCTAGAGGAAAGAAAAAAACTCCACAAGAAAAAAAAATTAAGGGATTACTTGTAGTGGGAGAGGAGTTGTAGATTTGATGTGACAGTCTAAATAAAATGTATGGCCCTTTAAAATATTTAACTTAGTAGCCTATTTTTGTGTTGTATCACTAACAGAAACGTTAGGCATGAATAATAAATAACACCCCCTAATATGATACTGCTTACTCAGGTGGGGTTTGATACCAAATGAGTGAATAAAGAACAAATGAGTCAGTGAATAAAGTAAAAGAAAGGAAGGAAGGAAGAGAGGAATGGAGGGATGGATGAAAGAAAAGGTAGGAAAGGAAGGAAGGAAAGAAGGAAGGGAGGAAGGCAGGCCAGCCAGGATTAAAGCCATCACATGTTTGGACATCCTAAGAAAAATTAAAAAAGTATAATAAAGAAAGTGATGGCCAGAGTTCGTCAAACTCAGTTTTTCTCAACCTGGCTATACGTTAGAATCATACAGGCAACTTTTTAAAGTAGCAGTGCTTGGGCTCCAGCAAAAATCAATCAAAACAAATTTCTGGAGGGAAGCCTGGGTGTTCGGAACTTTTAAAAGCTCCCCAAATTAAAAAAAAAAAAAAAAAGACAATAAAAAGTGTTGGAAGGATGTGGAGATGGGAATGTAAAATGGTGCAGCCACTTCGGAAAACAGTTTGGCAGTTCCTAAAAATATTAAGCATGGAGTTACCATGTGACACAGTGATTCTATTACTAGTTACATACACAAGAGAAGGAAAATATATGTCCACACAGGAAATTGTAGACAAATATTCATAGCATTATTCTTTGTAAGAGCAAAAAAATAGAAAACAACCCAAATGTCCATTACCTGACGAGTAGATCACAGAATGTGTACGCCCATTCAATAGAATCTTATGCAGCAATAAAAAGGAATGAAGTACAGATATATACCGCAACATGAATGAACCTCAAAATCATTATGCTAAGTAAGAGAAATCAGTCACAAAAGATTACATATGTGTCATGGATCAAATTATGTCCTCCCCAAAATATGTGTATCAATTTGGCTGGGCCATGATTCCCAGTATTATGTGATTGTCCTCCATTTTGTGATTGTAAGTTTAAGTTAAAGAGGATTAGGGTGGGATTGTAACACCCTTACCAAGGTCGCATCCCTGATCCAACGTAAAGGGAGTTCCTTGGGGTGTGGCCTGCACCACCTTTTATCTTACAAGAGATAAAATGAAAGGGAAGCAAGCAGAGAGCTGGGGACCTCATATCACCAAGAAAGCGCTGCTGGGAGCAGAGTGCATCCTTTCGACCTGGGGTCCTTGCATGGAGAAGCTCCTAGTCTGGGGGGAGATTGATGAGAAAGCCGACAGAGAAAGAAAGCCTTCCCCTGGAGCTGACGCCCTGAATTTGGACTTTTAGCCTACTTTCTGTAAAGAAATAAATTTCTCTTTGTTAAAGCCCTCCACTTGTGGTATTTCTATTACAGCAGCACTAAATAACTAAGACAATATGTTATATGGTTCCATTCATATCACATGTTCAAAATAAGCAAATATGTAGAGACAGAAAGTAGATTAACAATTGCCTAGGGTTGGAAGGGTGCACTGAGACTGAGGAATTTCCGTTAATGGATAGGGATTTTTTGGCGGGGGATAAAAACGTTCTAAAATTAGGTTGTGGTGATAATTGCATAACTCTGAATATACTCAAAACCATTGAACTGTATACTTGAAAGTGGCAAATTTTAGGGTATATAAAATATATCTCAATAAAGCTGTTAATTTTTTAAAAGCTCTCCAAGTAATTGAAATGTTTAATGAGTGTTGAAAACCAGTTATTTAGCACATCTTCTTGAGTCCTGGTATCTGTCACTTAGTCTCCAAGTTCTATTTCACCTTTGATTTTACCTGGACCAACCTGGAATAGCTCTCGATGATTCTTGGAAATTCTATTACTAACTTCCAGCACAGCTTCTGCCTATCTGATACCCACTTAGCTTCTCTGTTCAGTCTTCAATCAACATGTTCAAAACTGAACTGATTTTCTTGCCCCAAACCCACTTCGCCTTCTATATTTCTTTTTTTTTTTTCTTCAGTAGTACACATGTTGTTTTATGACATTGGTTAACAACCCCACAGCACATCAACCCTCTAACTTCTCAACCTTTTTTTTTTTTGGTGAAAATACACATAGCCAAAGATACACTATTTCAAAAATTTCTACATGCACAGTTCGCCTTCTATATTTCTTATTCAGTCATTCACACAACCTTCTGCCTATAGGCTTAAGGAGAAGCCCCCTTTGACTCTCCCTTCTCCCTCTAACTTACAGTCAATTAATCACGAAGTTTTATCAGTCTTGCTTCTGAAACAATGTATCTCACGTATCTTCCTCACCCCCTCATTCACACTTCCTCATCTCAATAACTAGGATTTACCATGTCTTGCCTGGATTATAGGAAAGAAAAAAGAAACCCTGTAACTAGTTTCCCTATCTCCCACAATGCCATCCTCCAATAATCCTCCTCGAAGCCACTGAAGTCATCTCCCTAAAACAAGGATAAGATTACTTCAGTCTCCTGCCCCAAACCTGTCCATGGCTCTACCCTGTATACTGAGTCAAGTCTAAATACCTTCATGAGAATAAGGCCTCTCCTCATCTGGGCCAAACTTCCCTTGTTAGCCTTATGTGCTTATATGTCTTCCTGCATAATCACACTAACCACTTGCCACCGCCTGTTCACACTGTATTATTCTACACCCACATACGCCAGTTCCTGCCTTCCCTTATCCTGGAATGACATTTCCACACAGCCTAGAGAATTACCAGGCGTGCCAGCAAAGAGGTTATCAGCGGTGGGGCAGTGGGTCCTGAAGCTAGCCCAAGGTGTCAGTGAGAATTTTTTTATAAGAAATGGGTTCTTTTAAAGCCATAGGCTTGAAAATTGAAGCCCAAAGAGGAGTCAGAGACCCAATTAATTGCTGATACAGTTTGGGAGCTATTCAGGTGGGAGGCTTGAGAGAACCACACAGTGGGTGGACGTGAGCATAACCAGTGGGGTCCGTTCATTGCCAGTCTAGGAAGGTTGGAGTCTGGGGTGCTACAGCTTTAAAGAGATAAGCCTGCATTCAAACAGAGAATTCCTCTTCCTCACTCAAGATCCAGGCCAAATATCATACCGTATATATAGCATTCTCCGTAGCCATGGCACATAAAATATATTTGATCATAGCACTTACCATATTTTAATTTTTGAATCTGTGTCCTCTCCATCTCTAATTTGGGAGATCATTAAAGTTAGAAAATAAATCATGGTCATCTTTGTATCCCTAGCAACAAGGATAATAACTGACATATAAATAGGATCCAATAATCTTATGGGGAATGAGTGCTGTTGACAGTGTATTTCTATGTCATTTCCTGTGTCATTTATCCCCAGCACAGTGCTTGGCTCTGAATAGGTACTCAGTGAATAAATGATAGTACTTATATAATTGAGGCAGCTAAAATACTAATAACCTTTATATCTTTAATACATACCTCCAAAGACCTTAAAAGTCCTTTTAAAATGAAGTATTTTTCCTCACCACATCCCAAGATTATGGGAATACAGAAGATAAATTACTGACATCATAACTCCCTAAATGCACAATATTATAGAGCAAGTCATTAGCATGAGTCTGTTAGAATCTACTTCCCCTGAATTCCTCTGCACAACTTTTTTTTTCCTGTTATCAACTAGCGTGGTGGAGGAGTAATGGTTGTAAAATCTTCCTAGACTGAAAATGTGTGATAGGGAAGATTATTAATTAATTAGAAGAATAAAGAACCAGATTGGGGCATCCTTAGGACTAGGAAGCCTTAAGATGAGTGCATACACACAGACAGGCATATCTAGATCTGACTTCTGACAGATCCAGTTTTAAACCCCAATTTTATCACTCATTCTGGTCTTGGGCTCTTTAACCTCTCTTAGCTTCAGTTTCTTTCCCTGGAAAATAGGGATAATTAATGGTATCTACTATGTGAAGTTCATGGGAAGATTAAATGAGCTGCAGGAAATGTAAAGTGGTGAGCAGAATGTCTGTTACCCAGTGAGTGCTCAGTAAATGAAAATTGTATGACTTTTATTATCTTCTTAAAGCCCACTTAACAATCTCACTGGCTGGCCATGAGTTAATTCAGTAGATGCTCTTGAGGAAATTACATTTTCACTGTTTTTAAAAGTATTATTAAAGCATCATTAAACTGTCCATAAAGAAAAAAAATTGGTTTGGATCCTTTAAGAAGAAACAGATAGATTTGTGCATTCAGTGACAATAATTGAGCTTCCTCAGAGAATGTAGCAACTGGTTACTAGGGAATTTATTTTTCTTCACTGAGGAAAAAAAGCAATAATGCTTTAGCATGTCATTTTAGATGTGTGTCACGTTCAATGGTCCTTATTGTTCAAGGAAAATAAAGTAAGGGGGCAGGCTGTCATTGTATAAAATCAGAACAACAAAGCAATGAACTCAGAGAGAATCTGAAGGTTACATGACAATTAACACTTCATCTAACATTGTGTAATCAATCAATGAATGTTATATAGGTTCTCAGCTATATAGCACTCAGAAAATATGGATGTCATACCCAGAACATAACTTTAACAGCTCCCTAAAACCAACAAGAAGGACGATAATTGAGTAGAGATTTATAATACTTGGGGGCTTAGTTCAATGTTTACAGGACTTGTACCTGGGTGTTTCTTCTCTATTCATTTTATTACAGCACGGTGTTAATAAGTTACTTGGATACAAAATCCAAAGACCATGCCTATGTCCCTACTGTGCAATTTAGTACCTATGTGACCTTGGCCAGTTCTAGCCTTTCTGTCATCTGTAAAGTGTGGCAAATACAAATGCCCACTATACTTACCTCAAAGGACTACTGGAAACATCAAAAGAAATAATTAATGTGAACATACTTTATAAATTACGAAGCAAGATACAAATGTTTGTTGTGATTATGCAAAATTTAGTAGCTTAGCGAGGTGAGTGGTTAACGATGTTATACTTTATTTTAAGGGTATTTTTTATAGGGAAGCAAAAGTAACATCACCATAAACTATGTTCATTTTTTGAATGATATGTATTTATGAAAAACAACTATGGGTTCCAGAATTAGATACCACCTGGTGGCAGTTAACAGTAATGCAAGTACATTGCTGAGCTAGTACACAAATGTCACACAGAAAAATGTAACGTGGAATGGATACTGAGAACCTTGAAGATGGCCTTGGACAAAACTGAGCTGAAATTATCTTGGAATACCCAGGACTGAAGTTAGAAAATGGTTCTAGGATTTAGTGTGTTATGAAATACTATTTGGCTCAACTATAGCTAAATTGGAGCCTTGATGGCACAGTGGTTAAGAACTTTGCTGCTAACCAAAACATTGGCAGTTAGTATCCAGCAACTGCTACTTGGAAATCCTGTGGGGCAGTTCTACTCTGTACTATAGGGTTGCTATGGGGTAGCTATGAGTCTATGTCGACTTGACAGCAGTGGATGTGGTTTTCTGGTTTTACAGCTAAATCAGGGGACAAAAGTTATGCCTCCTTTTTATCCTTGACTCCACAGTGACCAGTATAGTACTCAAACAAAAGTCTAATAAATGAAAAAGAAATAAATCAAGGAAAGGAGGAAAGAAAAGTTGTAGAGAGGAAGGGAGTATCCTAAAAGAAACTCCAAACCAGCCCATTCCATACATTTTCATTTTGTTAGTCTTTCCTTCTATTTGCCAATTCAAGTTTCTTTTGAGAAAGTCCAACATTATGTCAACTGAGCTAAGTTGAAAGGCTCTTTACGATCGGACAAATCTGTCCAACACAGAATGTTGGGGAGAGCCCATGGGATAGAGCAAATGGGGTCTAAAGATTGAGACAGAGATTGCTGAAGATAGCTAAGTTCACAGTTCAACAGTCCCTTCCTGCCCAGAAGTATCCTCCCTACATCAATCCCCAAATAGAAGAGTCCAGTCTCAATTAGTTGCTACCTACATTTTGATGCTGGCACCCCATAGAAAAAGTAGGTAGAAATGGGGAAATATCTCCCCTTATAGCCTTAGCCTTCCTCCATTTTCTATCCTCCAAAAGGTCTCCACCATGCTCCCAATAACCTGGCATGTTCAGTACATGACTTGTCCATGACTGATTTTCACTGCAGGGTGAAGGAATTTAGGAAACAGACTAGAAAGACAACACTACTGGTTATATCATATCAGCCTCATGGACAATGAAGAACTCGGTCTCCAATTATAGAGTGAACTGACAGACACTTTTGAACCAGTTAGTCAACACCAGCCTTCCATTTAAAGATTCTTTTAATTTTCACAACACTGTAAAGCAGATACTATTATTATCCTCACTCTGCAGCCTACGAAAGTAAGGACTTTTCCTTGATGAATGCTCAGAAGATATGCATACCTCTAAAGACGATTTAATATAGAAACTAGAAAAAATCATAAAAACATTTCTTGGAATCCTAACTAGGATGCCCAAAGTCATGACTATTATGATGAAGGAACAAAAATTCATAAAGCAAAGACAGAAATGTAAATTGAGATGACAAACTTTCTTTTTATTTAATGCTAAATTTTGAGAATGAATGTGTTTAAGGCTTCTGATACATATTATCGAATTGTATTTCAAAAGCGAGGTAATACCTGATTTTAGAAGTTTTTATACTGCCACAGTAGTCAAAACAGCCTGGTATTGGTACAACAACAGATACATGGACCAATGGAACAGAATTGAGAATCCAGACATAAATTCATCCACCTCTGAGCAGCTGATATTTGACAAAAGCCCAAAGTCCATTAACTGGAGAAAAGACAGTCTCTTTAACAAATGGTGCTGGCATAACTGGATATCCATCTAAAAAAACTGAAACAAGACCCATTTCTCACACCATGCACAAAAACTAATTCAAAATGGATCAAAGACTTAAATATAAAATCGAAAACGATAAAGATCATGGAAGAAAAAATAGAGACAATGCTAGGAGCCCTAATACATGGCATAAACACAATACAAACAATAAGTAACAATGCACAAGCACCAGAAGAGAGACTAGATAACTGGGAGCTCCTAAAAATCAAACACTTATGCTTATCAAAGGACTTCACCAAAAGAGTCAAAAGACAACCTACAGACTGGGAAAAAAAATTTTGACTACGAGAAATCCAATCAACATCTAATCTCTAAAATCTACAAGATACTGCAAAACCTCAACAACAAAAAGACAAACAACCCAATTAAAAAATGGGCAAAGGATATGAACAAGCACTTTGCCAAAGAAGATACTCAAGTGGCTAACAGACACATGAAGAAATGCTCATGATCATTAGCCATTAGAGAAATGCAAATCAAAACTACAATGAGATATCATCTCACCACAACAAGGCTAGCAATAATCCAAAAAACACAAAATAATAAATACTGGAGAGGTTGTGGAGAGACTGGAACACTTACACTGTTGGTGGGAATGTAAAATCATACAACCACTTTGGAAATTGATTTGGTGCTTCCTTAAAAAGCTAGAAATAGAAGTACCATATGATCCAGCTATCCCGCTCCTTGGATTATATCCTAGAGAAATAAGAGCCATCACACAAATAGATATGTGCACACTCATGTTCATTGAAGCACTGTTCACAATAGCAAAAAGATGGAAACAACCTAGATGTCCATCAATGGACAAATGGATAAACAAATTATGGTATATTCACATGATGGAATACTACACAACGATAAAGAACAACGATGAAGCCATGAAACATAACATGGAGGAAGCTGGAACTCATTATGCTGAGTGAATTTAGTCAGTCACAGAAGGAAAAATATTATATAAGACCACTATTATAAAAACTCAAGGAAAGGTTTAAACACAGAAGAAAACATTCTTTGATGGTTACGAGGGTGGGAAGGGAGGGGGAGGTTTATTTACTAGCTAGATAGTAGATAAGAATTATCTTAGGTGAAGGGAAAGACAGCACACACTACAGAGGAAGTCAGCACAACTGGACTAAGCCAAAGCTAAGAAGTTTCTTGAATACAATCAAGCATTATGGGAGACAGAGTAGCAAGGGTCGGGGTCTGGGGACCATGCTTCCAGGGGACATCTAGGTCAACTGGCATAACAAAGCTTATTAAGAAAATGTTCTGCATCCTACCTTAGTGAGTGGTATCTGGGGTCTTAAAAGCTTGCAAGTGACCATCTAAGATGCATCAATTGATCCCAACCACCTGGAGTAAAGGAGAATGAAGAACACCAAAGACACAAGGAAAGTAGTAGCCCAAGAGACAGAAGGGGCCACGTAAACCAAAGACTTCATCAGCCTGAGACCAGAATAACTAGATGGTGCCCGGCCACCACCAATGACCACCCTGACAGGGAATACAACAGAGAGTTCCTGATGGAGCAGGAGAAAGGTGGGGTGCAGAACTCAAATTCTAGTAAGTAGACCAGTCTTAATCATCTGACTGGGACGGGAGGAACCCCAGAAAGCATGGCCCCTGGATTCTCTATCAGCCCAGAAATAAAACAATTTCCGAGGCCAACTCTTCAGACAGGTATTGGACTGGACTGTGGGACATAAAGTGATACTCGTGAGGAGTGTGTCTCTTAGCTCAAGTAGATACAAGAGACTAGGTAGGCAGCTTCTGTCCAGAAGTGAAATGGGAAGGCGGAGAGGGTTAGGAGCTGGTTGAATGGACATGGGGAATCAGGGGTGGAAAGGAGGAGTGTGCTGTCACAGTATGGGGAGAGCAATTAGGGCTACATA
>NW_004443973.1:15898745-15905487 GCF_000243295.1 Trichechus manatus latirostris
GATGTTCTAGGGTTTCGGGATTGTTGATTCTCTGTTTGGCTTAGTTTTTCGGATCTTTGTTGTGGAGGGACGGCGTGGTGCTTCTGCCTAGGGCGCCATCTTGCCGGAGTCCCCCCTCATCAATTTTTAAGCAAGGCTTTTTCAGACATTTTTCCTCTTAAAAGAAACTATTTTGGGGGAAAAACTAAGCTTTTATCATCACTGGATTTTGACTTGCTGCTATTTTTAACTTAGGTAGTTTTTCTAAAATTAGAAATGAATAAATTAATGGATGAGAACACCCAAATACCATCTCATACAGAGTAAATCTGAATGGAGTTATAGACAGCCCAAAATGACACAGAGGGAGATACTTCTGACTTCCACGTGGTTTTCTGTTAAACTCTAGCAGCTAACTCTTCTGTGACTATACAGCAACTTTTCCAGCCTTCCTCTTTGGGCTGCCAGTTTTTTAGAGGACTTTTTCGCCAAAGGTTAAGGGAGACAACTTTCTCCTTACTAGAGTCCAAATTAATTAAAAATTTTCTTTTATGTTTTGTTTTATCAAAGTACCTTTATTTTCTATTTATGATTATAGCAAATTATATCAAAGTAAATTTATTTTCTATTTATGATTATATCAAATTATAATCAGATCTAATCCACACTGGTTTCACCTTTTGCAGGTGAACTTTCTTCTAGATCCCAGCAAACCTAGAAGTTCTTCTCTTACTCTCTCTTTCTCACTTTCCTCCCCCTCCCACCTCCCCAAGTTGGAAGGGGCTGACAAAAAGAGGTCCATCAAGGTCAAATGCTGTGGACATAATTCAGTCACTCTTCTCTTCCTTGATGTGACTGGTCTCCCAAGACAGTGATGGCACCCAGTTGCAATGTCTCCTTTCTCATTTGGGGCCTTGAGAGGATAAAACCAAAACCAAACCTGTTCCTGTTGAGTGGATTCAAACTCATAGCGACTCTATAGGACAGAGTGGAACTGCCCCATACTGTTTCCAAGGAGCACCTGGTGGATTCGAACTGCTGATGTTTGATTAGCAGCCACAGCTCTTAACTACTACTCCACCAGGGTTTCCAATAGTGTCTTCTAATTTCTAATAACAAAGCAGCAAGTATGCAAAAATCCTCTTGACCATGCAAAAGATGACAAATGAAGAACAGCTTATGCTTACACTCTCTTTCTGTTTGTTATAACTTGTATAAATTATCTCATGGGAATGAAATTCCCTAGGCTTTTCTGCTCCTCTCTCTGTGAGTAATAGTGTACCACTCTGGGTTTCTAGATGAAGAAAGTATTGTCAAATGACAAGCAACCATGAAGACCCCTCAGCCAGATTATTCAGTCGTCCAGCTTCTGTCAGGCCAGTAAGTCTGCTCTTGTTTTGTGAGTTAGAATTTTTTTCTACATTTTCCCCCAGCTCTGTCCAGGACCCCCTATTGTGATCCCTGTCAGAGCAGTCAGTGGTGGTAGCCAGGCACCATCTAGTTGTACTGGACTCAGTCTGGTGGATGCTGTTGTAGTTGTGGTCCATTAGTCCTTGGGACTAATCTTTCCCTTGTGTCTTTGGTTTTCTTCATTCTCCCTTGCTCCCGACAGGGTGAGACCAGTGGAGTATCTTAGATGGCTGCTTAAAAGCTTTTAAGACCCCAGACACTACTCATCAAAGTAGAATGTAGAATATTTTCTTTATAAACTATGTTATTCTGGCTGTACTTCTTCCAAGACAGATTTGTTCTTTCTTCTGGCAGTCCATGGTATATTCAATATTCTTTGCCAACACGATAATTCAAATGCATTAATTTTTCTTTCGTCTTCCTTATCTGTTGTCCAGCTTTCATATGCATATAAAACAATTGAAAATACCATGGCTTGGGTCAGGTGTACCTTAGTCCTCAAAGTGACTTATTTGTTTTTTAAAGAGGTCTTTTGCAGCAGATTTGCCCAATGCAATGCGTTGCTTGATTTTTAACTGCTGCTTCTATGGGTGTTGACTGTGGAACCAAGTAAAATGAAATCCTTGACAACGTCAATATTTTCTCTGTTTATCATGTTGTTGCTAATTGGTCCACTTGTGAGGATTTTTGTTTTCTTTATGTTGAGGTGTAATCCATACTGAAGACTGTAGTTTTTGATCTTCATCATAAGTGCTTCAAGTTCTCTTCATTTTCAGCAAGCCAAATTGTGTCATCTGCCTATTGCAGGTTGTTAATGAGTCTTCCTCTAATCCTGATGCCCCATTCTTCTTCGTATAGTCAAGGTTCTTGGATTATTTGCTCAGCATACAGAATGAATAAGTATGGTGAAAGGATACAACCCTAATGCACACCTTTCCTGATTTTAAACCATGAAGTATCCCCTTGTTCTGTTCGAATGACTGCTTTTTGGTCTACATACAGGTTCCTGATAAGCACAGTTAAGTGTTCTGGAATTCCCATTCTTGGCAATGTTATTCATAATTTATTATGATCCACACAGTAGAATGCCTTTGCATAGTCAATAAAACACAGGTAAACATTTTTCTGGTATTTTCCGCTTTCAGCCAAGATCCACCTGACTTCAGCAATAATATCCTTCATTCCACGTCCTCTTCTGAATCCAGCTTGAATTTCTGGCAATTCCCTGTTGATGTACTGCTGCAGCCATTTTTTGAATTCTCTTAAGAAAAATTTTACTTTCATGTGATATTAATGATACTGTTTGATAATTTCCCCATTCTATTGGATTACCTTTCTTTGGAATGGGCACAAATATAGATCTCTTCCAGCCATCACACAAATAGATATTTGCACACCCATGTTCATTGCAGCACTGTTCACAAAGGCAAAAAGATGGAAACAACCTAGGTGCCCATCAACAGACGAATGAATAAACAAATTCTGGAATATCCACACAATGGAATACTACGCAACGACAAAGAACAATGATGAAGTCATGAAACATCTTATAACATGGAGGAATCTGGAGGGCATTATGCTGAGTGAAGTTAGTCAGTCACAGAAGGACAAATATTGTATAAGACTACTATTATAAGAACTCAAGGAAAGGTTTAAACACAGAAGAAAACATTCTTTGATGGTTATGAGGGTGCGGAGGGAGGGTGAGGGTAATTTACTAACTAGATAGTAGATAAGAATTATCTTAGATGAAGGGAAGGACAGCACACACAACAGGGGAAGTCAGCACAACTGGAATAAACCAAAGCTAAGAAGTTTCCTGAATACAATCAAACACTTTGAGAGACAGAGTAGCAGGGGTAGGGGTCTGGGGACCATGCTTTCAGGGGACATCTAGGTCAATTGGCATAACAAAGCTTATTAAGAAAATGTTCTGCATCCTACCTTGGTGAGTGGTATCTGGGGTCTTAAAAGCTTGCAAGTGACCATCTAAGATGCATCAATTGATCCCAACCACCTGGAGTAAAGGAGAATGAAGAACACCAAAGACACAAGGAAAGTATTAGCTCAAGAGACAGAAAGGGCCACATAAACCAGAGCTTTCATCAGCCTGAGACTGGAAGAACTAGATGATGCCTGGCTACCACCAATGACCGCCCTGACAGGGAACAAAACAGACAGTCCCTGATGGAGCAGGAGAAGTTGGGTGCCGAACTCAAATTCAAGTAAGAAGACCAGACTTAATGGTCTGACGGAGACTGGAGGTACCCCGGAAAGCATGGCCCCTGGATTCTCTATCAGCCCAGAAATAAAACAATTTCCAAGGCCAACTTTTCAGACAGGTATTGGACTGGACTGTGGGACATAAAATGATACTCGTGAGGAGTGTGCCTCTTAGCTCAAGTAGATTCAAGAGACTAAATGGGCAGCTTCTGTCCAGAGGCGAGATGGGAAGGCAGAGAGGGTTAGGAGCTGGTTGAACGGACATGGGGAATCGGGGGTGGAAAGGAGGAGTGTGCTGTCACAGTATGGGGAGAGCAATTAGGGTCACATAACAATGTATGTATAAATTTTTGTATGGGAGACTAACTTGAAATGTAAACTTCATTTAAACTACAACAATACATAGAAAAAGAAAAAAATATATAGATCTCTTCCAGTTGGTTGGTCAGGTAGCTGTCTTCCAAATTTCTTGGTACAGACGAGTGGGTGCTTCCAGCATTAGCATCAGTTTGTTGAAAATTGTTATTTGTAGACACTTAAAATATAATGAAATTTTGCTAAGTCTATGTTTGCATTTCATTATTTTTAATACGCTGGAGCTTCAAAAAACAAAAGAAGTGGCCCAACCCTGTCTTGGTTTCTGAGAGGCTCTGTGCTCATATAACAATATATGATGAATGCTACACTGAGAGGTCTACTATTGCTTCTCAGAGTTTAAATTTATTGTGGACTAGGGTAGCACAAGAAGACTTTCTGAATGAGTGAATTTTAGTTTTTCCCTCTTCTACTATTATTATACCTTATCAGAGCTTTTTGCCTTTTTGGTATTTTACCCAGAAAGAGTGCAGTAATTCATTACCAATGACATCTTGCCTAAGCCTCAAGGGAGCTGGAATCTCTTGTTTCATTTGTTATTTACTCTTTCGGCTCACTAATGAATCACATTCATGCTCTGCCAGTTGAAGGAGCCTGAGGGAGTGCTGAGAAGTCTCTAGCATAACCTTTCTCCAAACTCTCCCATACCTCCACCGGCATCAGGCCTTTCTCAAAGAACTCTAGGAATTCCCCACACACAAAAAAAATTTGCCTTTTGGCATTCAACGAAGTCCAACACCCATTCCTGATAAAAACTCTCAATAAAATAGGTGTAGAAGGGAAATTCCTCAATATAATAAAGGGCTTCTATACAAAACCAACACCCAACATCATTCTTAATGGAGACAAGCTGAAAACATTCCCCTTGAGAACAGTAACAAGACAAGGATCTCCTTTATCACCACTCCTACTTAACATTGTGCTGGAAGTCCTAGCTATAATAAAGCAAGAAAAAGAAATAAAGCACCTTCAAATTGGTAATGAAGAAGTAAAACTGTCCCTATTTGCAGATGATATGATACTATATATAGAAAACTCCACAAGAAAACTACTGGAACTAATAGCAAGATTAAGCAGAGTAGGAGGATACAAGATAAACATACAAAAATCCATTGGATTCCTGTATACTAATAAAGAGAATGATGAAAAGGAAATTAGGGAAACAATACCATTTATAACAGCCCCTAGAAAAATAAAATACTTAGGAATAAATCTAACCAGAGATGTAAAAGACCTATACAAAGAAAACTACAAAACACTACTGAAAGAAACCAAAAGAGATGTACACAAATGGAAAAACATACCATGCTCATCGATAGGTAGACTCAACATTGTAAAAATGACAATTCTATTCATAGTAACCTACAAATATAATGCAATCCTGATCCAAATATCAACAACATTCTTAAAAGAGTTGGAAAAAAGAATCATTAACTTTATATGGAAAGGGAAGAGGCTCCAGATAAGTAAAGCACTATTGAAAAAGAAGAATAAAGTAGGAGGACTTGTACTACCTGACCTCAGAAACTACTAAACATACTATACAGCTACGGTAGTCAAAATAGACTAGTACTGGTACAATGACAGATACACTGACTCATGGAACAGGATTGAGAACCCAGGTGTAAATCCATCCATCTACAGTCACCTGATCTTCAACAAAGGCCCAAAGTCCATCAAATGGGGAAAAGACAGTCTTTTTAACAAATGGTGCTAGCAAAACTGAATATCCATCTGCAAAAAAATGAAAAAGGACCCATATCTCACACCATACACAAAAACTAATTCAAAATGGATCAAAGACCTAAATATAAAACCAAAAACTATAAAGATCATAGAAGAAAAAAAATAGGATCAATTCTAGAGGCCCTAATACACGATATTAACAAGATACATACCATAACTAACAACATAAAAACTACACAAGATAAGCTAGATAACTGGGATCTTCTAAAAATTTAACACTTATGCTCATCAAAAGACTTCACCAAAAGAGTAAAAAGAGAACTTACAGACTGGGAAAAAAATTTTGGCTATGACAAATCTGACAAAGGTCTAATGTCTAAAATCTACAAGATAATCCAACACCTCTACAACAAAAAGACAAAAAATCAAATTAAAGAATGGGCAAAGGAAATGAACAGACACTTCACCAAAGAAGTATTCAAGCAGCTAACAGACACATGAGGAAATACTCGCAATCACTAGCCATTAGAGAAATGAAAATGAAAACCACAATGAGATACCATCTCACCCCAGCATTACTGGCACGAATAAAAAAAAACAGAAAATAACAAATGTTGGTGAGGCTGTGGGGAGATTGGAACTCTTATGCACTGCTGGTGGGAATGCAAAATGGTACAACCATTTTGGAAAATGACATGGTGCTTCCTTAGAAAGCAAGAAATAGAAACGCCACATGATCCAGCAATCCCACTCCTAGGAATATATCCTAGAGAAATAAGAGTTGTCACAGGAACAGAAATATGCACACCCATGTTCATTGCAGCATTGTTCGCACTAACAAAAAGATGGAAACAACCTAGATGCCCATAAACAGATGAATGGATAGACTAACTATGGTACATACACACAATGGAATAGTACGTAACAATAAAGAACAATGATGAATCTGCGAAGCATCTCACAACATGGATGAATCTGGAAGGCATTATGCTGAGTGAAATAAGTCAATCACAAAAGGACAAATATTGTCTAAGACCACTACTGTAAAAACTCATGAAAAGGTTTACAC